>NC_064291.1:29558053-29808437 GCF_019186545.1 Solanum stenotomum
TTTCTTTTTCTAACATTAAACTTATATTGTCACCTATTTTCTTATATCTTCTTCCTAGATTAGAAAATATTATTTTTATTTTTAATCCGTCATAATTTTCATATGTTTTTTTATCTATTGCGTATTCTTCTTTATTCATTTATAAATTATGTTGTAGTTTATATTCTAAGTTATTTATTTGTATTTCTAGATATAAAATAGTCTTTCTTTGTGCTACTATAGATATGTGACAAATTCCTGCGAATATATTATTGTTAAGTCTATTTTGCCTATGTTCTAATTTTTGTCGTTTTTCTATAATTATTTCATTAAGTTTTTGTCTATATTCGTTATTCTTGTTATTCATTGTATATTTAAATATTGAATATATTTATATTCTATTTTAGATATATTATATATTAATTGATCTAATTTTTCATTATCAGTCTTTGTGATATTAAGTTGTTTATATTCCGGATATAATTTATTTAATTTTCTTCTTATTTTTCTTAATTTTCTACTCGTATGTTTCTTACTGTGTTTCTTATTATCCATACCTCTCAAAACTCATCTTAATTTTCTCAAAAACTCAGTTTAAAACTCAAGTGTTGCCTTAAAGAAAAGCTTCTCATGATTTATAATTCAAAATAGAGTTTATACTGAAATATACCGATAATGTGGCATAAAACAAGAGCTTGTATATCTGAATAACTGAAATATCTGACCTAGCATGTGTAATTCAAGAACTAATGAAATACATAGCTAGGGTTCTAAAATTTATGTAAGAAACTGAGCAATAACATGATAATCTGATTTGGAACATTTAAATAACTAATTCATGATGATCTGTTGAAAATCTAGAAACCCTAGGTCTGTTCATAATCATGGAATCAAGAATCTGACTGAATTCTAGGGACCTAATGGGCGAAAGGAACCCACTAGTGAAATCCCACATACCTGGTGAGGAATTCCACGAAGAAATCTTTCGATTTCGGAGCTGGAACTGATGGAACCTTGTTGCGTTCTTGACCTTTTTCTCCTCTCTTGATTCTAATTTTCTATGTTTTGATTAATGAAATTTACTAAGGTAAGTTCCAGTTATGTTTCTAGGCTTAAACTGACTAAAATCTCATGATTTAGGGTCTAAAAGATATATCTTAGGGGTTAAATGAAATAGGAAAAGACCAAAAGACCCATGAATTAATTGCTGTCGGAGTGACTGACGGAATGGACCTACGGTCCGTCAATCAATCGACGGTCCGTCGATTGGGTCCGTAGGTCGAGTCTGCCCGACAGGGCTTCACTAAAATGGGCATAAATTTTTAGTCGGAGGTCGAAATTTAGCAAACTCGGTGGAATTGGAAAGATAATTCAATTATTTATCATATAATAGGTCATGGGACACCTAATTCATTTTATGCTAAAATTTATGACCATCTGAAGTTGATCCATCAACAATTTTCAGCTAACTGGCTGTTAATCCTCACCTACGGTCAGACCTACGGACCGTTGATCGATTGACGGTCCGTGCTGGTCGACCGTAGTTTGTGTCAGAGGCTGAGTAAGGGAAGTCTCAATCCACGGACACAGACCACAGACCGTGGTCTGATCTACGGACCGTGGATCTGTCCGTGAGTCGGGACTTAGCCAAATTTTCTGACTGAGTTCTGGGGAAGTTTTCTGTCACGAACCACGGACCTGTAGGACGGACCATGAGTCCATCTACGGTCCGTGGATGGTGTCCGTGAGTGCCACCTGTAACACCAGAAATCTGAAATCTCTATTTTTGGATACGGGGTGTTACATTATCTCCCCCTTGGGACCATTCGTCCTCGAATGAACTAATCTAGCTGAAATAGAGGGAGAGGGCTGCAATCCCTACCACTAAACACTGAGAACTGGATTTCTAACTGAACTGAGTTCCAAGAACATGCAAATATGCTGAAAATGCAAGTACAAACTGAAGGAACATGATTCTAAGACTGAATTTTCGCATGAATGACTGAAAAACTGAAGAGAAACTATTACCTCAAGCTGGAATGGAATCGGAACGAAAGAGGTGAGGATACTTGGACTTCATGGCTGCTTCTGCTTCCCAAGTAGCTATCTCTACGGACTGACTTCTCCACAAAACCTTGACTGAAGCGACTTCTTTATTTCTCAACCTTCTAACCTGACGATCGAGAATCTCAACTGGTACATCCTCATATAAGAGACTATCTTTCACGACCATACTCTCTAATGGCACTATGGATGTTGGATCACCCACACTCTTTTTCAAAAGAGAAATGTGAAAGACTGGATGCACTGCTGCTAAGTCTGCTGGCAACTCTAACTCATAAGCCACTTTACCAATCCTTTTCAAGATCCGGTAAGGGCCTACATATCTGGGACTGAGCTTCCATTTCTTGCCAAATCTCATCACCCCCTTCATGGGTGACACTTTCAGGAAAACCCAATCATCAACTTGGAACTCTTGTTCCCTTCTTCTCACATCTGCATAAGACTTCTGGCGACTCTGAGCAGTCTTAAGTCTATCTCTAATGAGTTGCACTTTCTCCATAGCATCAAGGACCGAATCTGGTCCTATCAAGGCTGCTTCACCTACTTCAAACCAACCAACTGGAGATCTACATCTACGCCTATACAATGCCTCATAAGGGGCAATCTGAATGCTGGAATGGTAACTATTGTTGTAGATGAACTCAATTAGAGGAAGGTGATCATCCCAACTACCCTTGAAGTCGATCACACAAGCTCTTAACATGTCCTCTAAGGTCTGAATGGTACGCTCTGCCAGACCATCCGTCTGCGGATGAAATGTAGTGCTAAGATTAACCTGAGTACCAAGACCTTTCTGAAATGACTTCCAGAAATGAGATGTAAACTGAGGACCTCTATCTGAGATGATAGACAAAGGAACTCCATCCAACCTCACAATCTCATTAATGTAAAGCTTGGCATAATCCTCCACCGAATCTGTAGTCTTGACCGCCAAAAAGCGAGAAAACTTAGTAACCCTATCAACAATCACCCAAATGGAGTCATGTTGTCTACGAGTACGAGGTAAACCTGTGATGAAGTCCATGTTGATCACTTCCCACTTCCAAGTAGGAATGTCAATCTCTTGAGTCATACCTCCTGGTTTCTGATGTTCTACCTTGACTTGCTGGCAATTGGGGCACTTAGCCACAAAGTCTGCTATATCTTTTTTCATACCATTCGACTAATAGACTTCCCACAGATCACGGTACATCTTAGTGGCGCCTGGATGAATAGAATATCTGGAATTGTGGGCTTCTGCGAGAATATGCTGTCTCAATTCACCCACATCACGAACACACAATCTACCTTGATAGCGAAGTACACCATCTCCCCCTTGGGAGAAAACCTCCACTCTCTGATTGTGGACTGCACCCTTAAGTTCAAGCAAGATTGGATCACTATCTTGCTTTTCCTTAACCTCTATTACCAAAGAAGATTCTGCCCCATTCTGAACCGTTACACCACCATCTGATATGCTCATAAGACGAACTCCTAGGCGAGCAAGTCTGTGAACATCCTTTGCTAGCTCTCTCTTTTCTTCCTCAACATGTGCTACACTACCCATGGATAATCTGCTAAGAGCATCTGCTACTACATTCGCCTTACCTGGATGGTAATGTACACTCATATCATAATCTTTGAGGAACTCAAGCCACCTTCTCTGGCGAAGATTCAATTCTTTCTGGGTGAATACATACTGAAGGCTCTTATGGTCTGTGAACACATCTACATGAACACCATACAAGTAGTGTCTCTAAATCTTGGGTGCAAACACCACTGCTGCAAGCTCGAGGTCATGAGTTGGATAACTCTTCTCATGTACCTTAAGTTGTCTGGAAGCATAAGCTATAACCTTAGCTCGTTGCATCAACACACAACCTAGGCCGACCCTGGATGCATCACAATAGATCACATAACCATCTGCACCCTCTGGTAGAGTCAAGACAGGAACTGTAGTCAACCTTGTTTTCAGTTCTGCAAAGCTTTTCTCACAATCATTTGGCCATTGGAACTTAACCTTTTTCTGAGTTAACTTTTTCAATGGAGAGGCTATGGATGAAAATCCTTCCACAAACCGTCTGTAATAGCCTGCTAGACCCAAGAGACTTCTGATATCTATAGTAGAGGTAGGTCTGGGCCATTGTTTCACTACTTCTATCTTCTGGGAATCTACTCGAATTCCTTCACTAGACACAATATGCCCAAGGAAGGCAACTGATTGTAACCAAAATTCACACTTGTTAAATTTTGCAAATTACTGGCGATCTTTGAGAGTTTGTAGAACAACTCTCAAATGACTCGCATGTTCTTCCTCATTCCTAGAATAAATGAGGATATCATTAATAAAGACGATAACGAACAAGTCCAAGTACTGCTTGAACACTCTGTTCATCAAATCCATGAAAGCTGCAAGAGCATTGGTTAGTCCAAATGACATGACTACAAATTCGTAATGACCATACCGAGTTCTGAAGGCAGTCTTCGGAATGTCACTATCTCTGACTCTAAGCTGATGATCACCTGATCTGAGGTCTATCTTTGAGAAATGACTAGCACCTTGAAGTTGGTCAAATAAGTCATCAATCCTGGGGATAGGATACTTATTCTTGATTGTGACCTTGTTCAACTACCTATAGTCAATGCACATTCTGAGAGAACCATCTTATCCTTCACGAACAACACATCTTTCTCCTTCACGAACAACACTGGTGCACCCCATGGCGAAATACTGGGTCTGATGAAGCCCTTATCTAGAAGGTCTTTCAACTGCTCTTTCAATTCCTTAAGCTCAGCTGGAGCTATTCTGTAAGGAGGGATAGAGATAGGCTGGGTATCTGGAAGGAGATCAATTCCAAAGTCTATTTCCCTTTCGGGAGGAACTCTGGGAAGATCTTCTGGAAACACTTCTGGAAACTCACTGACTCAAGAGTTGGGGATTCACAACTAGAATCCTTAACCCGAACTAGATGATAGAGATAACCCTTAGAGATCATCTTTCTAGCCTTAAGGTAAGAAATGAATCGACCCATAGGCGCTAAGCTACTACCCTTCAATTCTAGGATTAGTTCGTCTGGAAACTGAAAACGAACAATCCTAGTTCTACAATCGACTGAGGCATAATAGGAATGTAACCAATCCATGACTAGAGTGACATCGAATTCTACCATTTCTAACTCTAAAAGATCTGCTAAGGTGACTTTCTGAGATACTGTGACATGGCAATTTCTGTATACCCGTCTAGCTATAACTGAGTCACTGACTGGAGTAGAGACTCAGAAGGGTTCGGAAAGATTTTCTGGACTGACATTTAAGATTAATGCTATATAAGGAGTCATAAAAGATAAAGTAGCCCCTGAATCTTTCCATTGAGTGTACCATATGTGAGCCACATCCTTAAGCTGGTAGGATGCCAACTCAACCCTACCATTATCAGTCACTTGCATCACTCCAAAGATTTTCTTAACCTCATCAATGAAGTTTTGTGGGTCCTCACCAACTTGTGACCCTAAAAACTCAGGCGGATTCATCCTTCACAAAATCTCAAACACTAGCTGCCACTGATCCACCATTTCTATTAGTAGGAACTGGAACTTGCTGAATGTTCTCATTGGTCATACTCTGAGCCAATAGTTGGATCGCATTCTGAAACTCTTCATTCTTAACCTCATGGTCTGGGACTAGAGGAATTGCGTTAGCATTCCTGACGTTAGCTCTACGGGGAGGCATGATCTTAAGCACATAATGATGGATTAGAAAGGAGATCATACCAACGCACGATAAGAATATCAAGAAAGTGAAGTTTTCCTAAAACACTTCATAGCCTCCCTCTCATTAGATGTGGTGCACTTCACACCCATAAAAAAGACTCTACTCAGTGCGGCTTTTCAGACATCCTAGGACTCTTAAACCTAATGCTCTGATACCAGTTTGTCACGCCCCGAGCTACCCCCGAGACGCGGACACGGGACCTAGGACCACAAGTGATCCCAAGCTAACCCTACTGGCATGATCATGAGCGTACTAAAGATAATAAACCGATGCCTAATTCATAAATAAATCTGAAAAGATGGGGAATACCCATATACTATAACTGAATATATCAAATCTGAGAGTTTAGTACAAAAGAAATATCAAACTCAAAATACTAAGTTGAATCTAACTATGTCTGAAAATAAGCCTCTAAACTGACTAGAAATGTTGGGACATGCCCTAGCTAGATCTAGCAAAACTGAAACTAAAGACTAAAAGCAGTAAGGATAAACATGTCACTAGTCCTCGAAGAATGAGGACTCACCACTGATGCTGCTGAACTGAAGATCGGGAATCGATCTAAGCGTGATCTGGATGCTGAGAACCTGAACCTACATCACGAGAAGATGTAGCGCACGTATGCGTCAGTACTTGAAAGGTACTGTGCTTGCAGGATAGAGTAAAGTTGAAATAACATATAAATGAACAAGGCAATAAAGCAATGAAATAATCTGGACTGATATAGATACTGAAAATACTGAATACTGAGCTAAATGATGCAATGACCAAATTTATAACATGCTGAGACTGAATACTGACTGTACTGAAATATGGTCAATGCAAAAGAGTCTTACTGAACTGTGGGAGCTACTAATAACCGACATAAAACCACATGAGCTAAATGTGGAGTCCGATGTATACGCCCCATCGAGAGGACCCAATATACCCTGTCAGAGGTATAGAGACATGCTAGCGTGATCACTAAACTGGTGTTGCCCACAGAGGGGACTTACACCTACGTGGCTCGTAGTTCTGGGACTATATGGGTACGCTGAAACCCTAGTCCAACTCGGTATTATGCTACTCCCAATAGATTAAGTGGTTAACACATTCTGACTGAGTTTCTGTAAATACTGGATAGCTCGAAACTGAACATGCAAACTGAGAATGCAACAATTAATCTGATAATGATGCATTCATAAACTGAGGCATGTATAACTGAATATATTATGACTGAACTACTGAATAACTCAAAATACTGACATGTAGATACTCATACTTGAAAACTCCTTTGTAGAAAACAATTCAACATCATATTATACTATGATCATTGATGACTTGGGAAGTCATACAACATAAACATTGACGGTATATCTAGATACCATACTATTCATACATTGATGACATACTCAATTGTCATACTAATCATGTTTTAAAAGCTCTTTCTCAAAACTCTTCCTAACTTTCTCAAAACCTCAATTTAAAACTCAAGTGTTGTCTTAAAGAAAAGCTTCTCATGATTTATAACTCAAAATTGGGTTTATGCTGAAATATAATGATAATGTGGCATAAAACAAGAGCTAGTATATCTGAATAACTGAAATATCTGACCTAGCATGTGTAATTCAAGAACTAATGAAATACATAGCTAGGGTTCTAAAATTTATGTAAGAAACTGAGCAATAACATGATAATCTGATTTGGAACATTTAAATAACCAATTCATGATGATCTATTGAAATTCTAGAAACCCTAGGTCTGTTCATAATCATGGAATCAAGAATCTGACTGAATTCTAGGGACCTAATGGGCGAAAGGAACCCACTAGTGAAATCCCACATACCTGGTGAGGAATTCCACGGAGAAATATTTTGATTTTGGAGCTAGAACTGATGGAACCCTGCTGCGTTATTGAACTAGGGTTCTTGACCTTTTTCTCCTCTCTTGATTCTAATTTTCTATGTTTTGATTAATGATTTTTACTAAGGTAAGTTCTAGTTATGTTTCTAGGCTTAAACTGACTAAAATCTCATGATTTAGGGTCTAAACGACATATCTTAGGGGTTAAATGAAATAGGAAAAGACCAAAAGACCCTTGAATTAATTGCTGTCAGAATGACTGACGGAATGGACCTACGGTCCGTCAATCAATCGACGGTCCGCGATTGGGTCCGTAGGTCGAGTCTGCCCGACAGGGCTTCACTAAAACGGGCATAACGTTTTACTCGGAGGTCGAAATTTAGAAAAATTGGTGGCGTTGGAAAGATAATTCAATTATCCATCATATCATAGGTCATGGGACACCTAATTCATTTTATGCTAAAATTTATGACCATCTGAAGTTGATCCATCAACAATTTTCAGCTAACTGGCTGTTAATCCTCACCTACGGTCAGACCTATGGACCGTTGATCGATTGACAGTCCGTGCTGGTCGACCATAGTTTGTGTCAGAGGCTGGGTAAGGGAAGTCTCGATCCACGGACACAGACCACAGACCGTGGTCTGATCTACGGACCGTGGGTCTGTCCGTGAGTCAGGACTTAGCCAAATTTTCTGATTGAGTTCTGGGGAAGTTTTCTGTCACGAACCACGGACCTGCAGGACGGACCGTGAGTCCATCTACGAACTGTGGATGGTGTCCGTGAGTGCCACCTGTAACACCAGAAATCTGAAATCTCTATTTTTGGATACGGGTGTTACACACTCGAAGACCGTTGCTGGCCCCAAGTGAACCCTTGACCTGGCTTACTTAACCTAGCGGAAGACTTAAACTTAACAAAGATAAGTTCATATAATAAACTTGAATGTTATACAGGAACATCCAACTGGCCATTAAGGCAAACTCAAGTCTCAACATGGAATAATGACAATGAAAAGACTAAAGAACTAACATCTGACTATCTATGAAGCCTCTAATAACAACTCAGGTGGATGTTGGGACGAACCCCACAACATCCTAATGAACTAAACTAGGAGACAATGAAATGGATCCTCCGAAATGCAAGGAGGCAGACCAACAGACTTTGAACTGCTCACTGGATCAATGATGCACCGGAATGCCGATCCTAGTTACCTGTGTCTGCATCATAAGACGATGCAGGCCAACTGGCATTAGTACATTGAATGTACGAGTATGCGAGTTGGAATGCTAAAACAACATAGGCTTGAAAGGGAATCCGACAGAAACACTTACATTGGCTCTTCTCAACTCATGAATACCTAACTGAACTTATTTCAATATAAAGCAGTTTAAAACAAGTGCAATATAAAGAAAGATGTCAACTCTGTGTATATACAAGGATACAACATAACTCTGAAATTAATGTAAAAATACAATGAACTAATGTATAAAAATATACAATAACTTCTGTGGGAGTTTCGCTAACCGACAACCATCACATAAGAGCTATAGTGATGATAAAACGATCTACCTCATGCTGCTAGCACATCCTATACCTGACCAAAGGTTTAGGACCTGAACTACTAAGTGGATCCACTAGTCTATTGTGAAAAAGGGTTCATCTAAAAAGTATGACCATTTTCTACCCATGGTGGCTACATAGTTTATGGGGGCTATGAGTGGTCTGAATTCTCCCCATATCGGTGCTCAATACTACTCTCAAAATATACTAGCTCTTTATGTTTTAAAAACATACTTCTTTTGTGATTTGAGATTAGTGTTCAAAAACATAGCTCAAAGGCTATCTTGGAAATCTCAGTTTCCCTGTTTGCTTCATTTAGAAAGCTATTACTCTTTTCTGAAAACTAGGCCGAATGCGAATTGGAAATCTCAGTTTCTGCTCTTATTTAAATGTGAAAAAATTTTAAATCTCTTTGGGAATACATAGTCCCCATATACTTCTTTGAAGAAAAGAACTTCAACTTTATATCCTTACTGAACTCGAAGCTTAAGTCTTAAAACAAAGTTAATACATTTGTGTAAGACTTTTGAAAACTTTAAGAACTCATCTTAACTTGACTCTTGACTTCTCTTGAATTTGACCTTAACTGCTTTTGACTTGACTCTTAACTGATCCTTGAATTGAATAATGGATTCAAGGATTAAGATTTATGACTGGAATGATCTCATGATGTTTAGGAATGATTCTAGATAGTTAAACATGAAAAAAAGACCAAAAATCAATATTTGAAGGTGGGTCCGCGACGCAGAGGCATAATTTAATTTTGGTTCCAAAAACGTCTTTTGAGGTAGAAAAACTCGTGTTAGCTCCGCGACTCGAAGCTGAAATGATCAAATCTGGGCACTAGGCGGCGACGCGCGGCCACCCCTTAATTTCGTCCGACGAAATTTCTTCTTCGTTTTCCAACCCCAATGCACCCAAACTCGGTTCTTTTTCTCAAATTACTTTTAGATACAGATACCCAACAAATGTACCTAAGAACCTAACTCGAAACAACCCTATAATGCGACACAACGAACTCAGGAACTTCTCAACTCAGCCAAATTCAAGAACAATATATGAATTCAAGAATAGATATCAAGATCATCAATATTCAAATGCTTTTAGGATGAATCCAAACTGAAATAAATATGCTTGGCACATGGGAGAACTATCCCAACGTTATGAGAGCCTCACATACCTGATAGAAGAAAATCCTTGGCGAAACACCAAGTTCCTTGATCGATCTTGATGAATTTGCCCTTTTCTCCTTCTTCTTTTCTCTTCTCCTTTCTCCTTAGCCCTAGCGTAAAATCCCAAGTTCTAAAACTGACTAAGTTCTGAATTGACCCATATTAAACTCCTAAAATCAGATTAAAATAATAGGGGAGTGAAAAGACTAAAATACCCCTTATATTTCCGGATTGGACATTTCCTTAGTCTAATAACACAACTTCCAAAGGGCATAACTTGCTCATACGAACTCAGAATCGTGCAAACTTAGTGGCGTTGGAAAGATCATTCCAAGAGCTTCCCAACCATATTTGGAACTACACCTAACTCATCTTGAGATAATAGTTATGGCTGTCTGAAGTTGACCAAAAATTCAACTTTAACTTACTTGCAATTTTCCAGATTTCCTTAAATTTTCCAAAAAATAACTATTTCCAGATTTTAAACTTCTTTCTAGTTGCGAGATGTTACAATAACTCTCCCTTGGGAAAATTCGTCCTCGAATGAGATTTACTCTTACTAAGCTAAGGGTAGTAACATCAAGTTCAAACACCCAACAAGCAAATGCAAACAAACAACATTCTTACTCATAATTTAGATAGTACTAAGAAGAAGCTTAGTACCTTGGTTTGCATTTTCTTCGGAGTCAAAGAGATGTGGATATATCTTCTTCATATCCTCCTTAGCTTCCTAAGTAGCTTCCTCAACAAATTGGTTCCTCCAAAGGACTTTGATTGACGCAACCTCTTTTGTTCTTAACTTGCGAACTTGGCGATCTAGAATCTGAACTGGAATCTCCTCATAAGATAAGCTATCTTTGATCTCAATATTTTCAGTTGATATGATCAATGAAGGATCGCCCATATACTTCTTCAACATGGAGATGTGAAACACTGGATGAACCGCTGCTAATTCCGGTGGTAGCTCCAACTCATAAGCTACATTGCCAATCCTCTTGGCTACGCGATAAGGTCCAATATACCGGGGACTAAGCTTCCCCTTCTTACCAAACCTCATAACACCCATCATGGATGAAACTTTCAAATATACTCAATCATCTACTTTGAACTCTAACCCCCTTCTCCTAACATCAGTGTAGGATTTTTGACGACTTTGTGTCGTTGTCAATCTTTCTTAAATCACTTTCACCTTCTCCATAGCTTGATGAACTAAATCTGGTCCTATCAATCATGCCTCACCAACTTCAAACCATCCAATAGGAGATCTGCATCTTCTCCCATAAGAAGATTTATAAGGAGTCATTTGGATGCTAGAGTGGTAACTGTTGTTGTAAGCAAACTCAATTAGAGGTAGGTGATCATCCCAATTCCCTTTAAAATCAATCACACAAGCCCTCAGCATATCTTCTAAAGTCTGAACAGTGTGCTCTGCTTGCCCATCAGTCTGAGGATGAAAGGCAGTAGTTAAGTTCACTTTCGAACCCAAACCTTTTTGAAAAGATTTCCAGAACTGTGCAGTAAATTGTGCACCTCTATCTGAAATAATGGAGACTGGGACTCCATGAAGTTTTACCACTTCTTGAATATAAAACCTGGCATAATCTTCTGCTGAATGGGTAGTCTTTACTAGCAGAAAATGGGTTGATTTTGTCATTATGTTGACAATCACCCAAATAGAATCGTGTTGTCTGCGAGACCTTGGTAAACCTGTGATGAAGTCCATATTAATCATATCCCACTTCCATTCTGGAAGTTCAATATTCTATGCCAAACCACCAGGCCTTTGGTGCTCAACTTTCACTTGCTGGCAATTTGGACAGTTAGTAACAAACCCTACAATGCCCTTCTTCATGCCATTCCACCAATACACTTTTCTCAAATTGTGATACATCTTTGTGGAACCCGGATGAATGGAATATCTGGAGTTATGAGCCTCCTCCATGATCCTTTCCTGGAGTCCATCCACCATAGGTACACACAATCTACCTTGATATCTCAATACACCATCTCCCCTTTGTTCAAAAGCTAATACTCTTTTCTTATGAACATTTGCCTTTAAGTCTAGCAAAATGGGATCTTGGTCTTGCTTTTCTTTCACTTCTGACACTAGTGACGATTCATCCCCATTCATCACCACTATTCCTCCTTCTGTGGAATCCATAAGTCAGACTCCTAAGCGTGCAAGCCTATGCACATCTTGTGCTAAATCTCTCTTTTCTTTCTCAACATGGGTTGTACTACCCATAAAAAACCTGCTCAAGGCATCGGCAACAACATTAGCCTTACCTGGGTGATAAATAATACTCATGTCATAGTCCTTGAGTAACTCTAACCACCTCCTTTGTCTGAGATTAAGCTTTTTCTGAGTGAACACATATTGAAGACTCTTGTGATCAGTGAATACATCAACATGAACACCACACAAATAATGACGTCATATCTTCAAAGCGAATACTACAACAGCCAACTCTAAGTCATGGGTTGGGTTGTTCTTCTCATGAACTTTCAACTGTCTGGAGGCATAAGCTATAACTTTGCCATTCTGCATTAAGACACGACCCAAACCAACTCTAGATGCATCACAATACAGCACAAAACCTTGAGTACCTTCCGGTAAGGTCAAAACTGGGGTAGTAGTCAACCTCTTCTTCAATTCCTAAAAGCTTTTCTCACAAGCTTCAGACCATTGAAATTTCACTGTCTTCTGAGTTAACTTCATTAAAGGGGATGAAATAGATAAGAACCCCTCTACAAACCTTCTATAATAGCCAGCCAAACCCAATAAAATCCTAATATCAGTTGGAGATGTGGGTCTAGGCCAATTCTGCACTACTTTAATTTTCTGAGTATCAACTTTAATTCTATCACCAGAAACTATGTGGCCCAAGAATGCAACAGACTTAAGACAAAACTCAAACTTAGAGAACTTGGCGTACAGCTTGTTATCTTTCAAAGTATGAAGAACTATTCTGAGATGGCTAGCATGATCCTCTTCATTCCTTGAATAGATTAGTATGTCATCAATGAAGACGATAACAAACATATCTAAATAAGGTTTGAAGACTCTATTCATAAGGTCCATGAACGTTGTTGATGCATTAGTTAAACTAAACGACATGACCAAAAACACATAATGACCATAACGAGTCCTGAATGCTGTCTTTGGAATGTCACATTCCCTTACTTTCAATTGATGGTAACCTGATCTGAGGTCAATTTTTGAGAAACAGGAAGCACCTTGAAGCTGATCAAAAAGATCATTCATCCTCGGAAGAGGATACTTATTCTTGATGGTAACCTTATTCAACTGACTGTAATCTATACACATCCTAAAGGAACCATCCTTCTTCCTCACAAACAAGACCGGAGCGCCTTAAGGTGAGACACTTGGTTGAATGAAACCCTTATCTAGTAAATATTTCAATTGCTCTTTAAGCTATTTCAACTCTGTTAGTGCCATTCTATATGGAGAAATAGATATCGGACCAGTATCTGGAAGAAGATCTATACTAAAGTCTATCTCTCTCTCAGGAGGGACTTAGGGAAGATCATCTGGAAAGACTTCTGGAAACTCTTTTACTACTGGAACTGACTGAATAAGAGGTACCTCAACACTTGAGTCATTAACTCAGACTAAGTGATAGACATACCCCTTAGAAACTAACAATCTTGCCTTAAGGTACGAAATGAAACGACCCTTAGGCACTGCTGAACCACTTTTTCACTCTAAGACTAGCTCATTTGGAAACTGAAACTTGACTACTCAAGTTCTACAATCAACTGAGGCATAACAGGCATGAAGCCAGTCCATACCAAAATGATATCAAAATCTACCATGTCTAACTCAATTAAATTAGTCATGGTACTCTTGTGATTGACGAAAATAGGACAATCACGATAGACTCTCTCTGCTAGAATAGATTCACCAACAGGTGTAGAAACGCTGAATGGTTCACTAAGTTGCTCAGGAATAACATCAAAGTTCATAGCAACATAAGGAGTTACAAAATATAAACTCGCTCCTGGGTCTAGCAGAGCATAAATAGTAAAGTCAAAGAGTTGAATCATACCAGTGACAACATCTGGTGAATCCTCTTGCTCTTGGCGACTGTTGATAGCATACAAGCGGTTTGTTCCTCCGCCAGTACCGGAAGTAGCCCCTCTAGGTGCAGCTCTGTCTGGTGGAGCAACTAAAGAAGACTGGGCTCTATTGCCCCCATGACCATATCTCTACTTGTTCTTTGGACACTCTCGCCTGAAATGCCCAGTCTGACCACACTTGAAACAACCAGTGGAGCCCTCACGACAAACACCTGAGTGGTTCCTACCACACTTGGCGCAGGCAGGAGGCTTACTACCCCATTGCTCCACACTTCCCTAAGAATATGCAGGCTTATCTCTAGAATTCTGACCATAGTACTCACCCTTGTTCTTAGGTGCAGGTGCACTAGCAGATGATGGAGCATGTCCCTTCTGTTTCTGTTGGAAAGATGACCAGTTGGCAATACTCTTCTGCTGCCCGAACTCGTTCTCTGTCTTAGCCCTCTTGCTCTTGAACTTCTCTCTATCTCTCAGCTTCTCTTCCTCTACCTGCTGCACATAGACCATCAATCTTGAAATGTCTATGTCTCCAATAAGCATTGATGACTAGCACTCTTTGCTTGATAGACGACCCAACCTAGCAACAAACAAGCTCATTCTACTCCTCATGTCCTTAACTATCTCCGGAGCATATCAGGATAGTTGGGTGAACTTCAACCCATATTCATGAACGCTGAGAGAATACTGCTTAAGTGTTAGAAATTCCCATACCTTAGCCTCTTTCAATTCTCGGGGAAAGAAACGCCTCAAGAAAGCCTCTTCAAAACATGCCCAACTCGCAGGTGGTGCATCCTCAGCTCTACCCCCTTTCCATTGATTAAACCAAGTCCTAGCAACATTCTTCAATTGATGTGCAGCTAGCTTAACTCGTTCAGTGTCAGCAACATGCATCACCTCAAAAACCTTCTTCAGTTCCTCAGTGAAGTTCTCTAGATCCTCAGTAGTGCTCGAACTAGTGAAACTTGGAGGATTCATCCTCAAGAATTCACGAATCATCAAAGTGTCAGCCTTTTCTTGTCGAGCTCCTCTTTGCTGACCAACCTGGTTGGTCACAGCTTGACTCAACATCCCGATAACCTCACGGAACTCAACATTGGTGACTTCGCCTTGTAGTTGCACTTCAGGTGCATTGGGTAACTCTTGCTCTTGTGGTTCAACATTGCATCTCGTAGGATGACATCTGACAGCTTTTCGTGAAGGCATGATTATCTAAAAACACACGCAAGCACGGATTAGAAGAAACTTTTTAGAGATCAAACTCTAACGCACGAAAAGAATGTGAAAGAAGTGAAGGAATTCCTAAATGTTGTAGCCTCCCAATTATAGATGTGGCACGCTTCACACCGATAACTAGGACTCTACAGACACGGCTTCATAGACTCCCTAGGAATCTTGAACTCTGTGCTCTGATACCAAGTTTTTCACTCCCCGAGCCTACACCCTGGGTGGGACTGGCACTCGAAGAACATTGTTGTCCCCAAGCGAACTCATAGCCTGGCTTACTTAACTCAGCGAAAGACTTAAACTCAACAAAGATAAGTTCATATAATAAACTGGAATGCTATAAAGGAACATTCAACTGGCCATTAAAACAAACTCAAGTCTCAACATGGAATAATGACAATGAAAAGACTAAAGAACTAACATCTGACTATCTATGAAGGCTCTAATAACAACTGAGATGGATGTTGGGACAAACCCCACAACATCCTAACGAACTAAACGAGGAAACAATGAAGTGGATCCTCTGGAATGCAAAAAGGCTCACTAACAGACTCTGAACTGATCACTGGATCAACGATGCACCGGAATGCCGATCCTAGTTACTTGTGTCTGCATCATAAGATAATGCAGGCCAACTGGCATCAGTACATTGAATGTACGAGTATGCGAGTTGGAATGCTAAAACAACATAGGCTTGAAAATGGAATCTGAAAGAAACACTTTCCTTGGCTCTTCTCAACTCATGAATACTTAACTGAACTCATTTCAATATAAAACAGTTTAAAATAAGTGCAATATAAAGAAAAGTTGTTTAAAAACATGATGTCAACTCTGTGTATATACAAGGATACAACATAACACTAAAATGTATGTAAAAATACAATGAACTGATGTAAAAAAAAATACAATAACTTCTGTGGGAGTTTCTCTAACCGACAACCATCACATAAAAGCTATGGTGATGATAAAATGATCTACCTCACGCTGCCAGCGCATCCTACCCGGCCAAAGGTATAGGACTTAAACTACTAAGTGGATCCACTAGTCTATTGTGGAAATGGTTAATCTAAAAAGTATGACCTGTTTCTACCCATGGTGGCTACATGGTTTATGGGGGCTATGAGTTGTCTGAACTCTCCCCCATATTGGTGCTCAATACTACTCCCAAAACATATTAGCTCTTTATGTTTTAAAAACATACTTCTTCTGCGATTTGATATTATTGCTCAAAAACTTAGCTCAAAGGCCATCTTGGAAATCTCAGTTTTTCTGCTTACTTCATTTAGAAAGCTATTACTTTTTTCTGAAAAGTAACCCGAAGGCTCTTTGGAAATCTCAGTTTTCGCTCTTATTTAAATGTGAAAACATTTTAAATCTCTTTGGGAATACATAGTCTACATATACTTCTTTGAAGAAAAGAACTTCAACTTTACATCCTTACTGAACTCGAAGCTTAAGTCTTAAAACAAAGTTAAAACATTTGTGAAAGACTTTTGAAAATGTTAAGAACTCATCTTAACTTGACTCTTGACTTTGACCTTAACTACTCTTGACTTGACTCTTAACTGATCCTTGAATTGAATTATGGATTCAAGGATTAAGATTTATGACTGGAAAGATCTCATTATGTTTAGGAATGATTCTAGATAGTTAAACTTGAGAAAAGACAAAAAATAAATATTTGAAGGTGGGTCTGCGATGCGGAGGATAATTTAATTTTGGTTTTGAAAACATCTTTCGAGGCAGAACACCTCGTATCAGCTCCGCGACGCGAAGCTGAAATGATCAAATCTAGGCACTAGGCACGCGACGCGTGGCCACCCCTTAATTTCGTCCGACGAAATTTTTTCTTTGATTACCAACCCCAAATCACTCAAACTCGATTCTTTTTCTCAAATTACTTTTAGAAACAGACCCCCACCAAATGTACCAAAGAACCTAACTCAAAACGACCTTATAATGCGACGTAACGAACTCAGGAACTTCTCAATTCAGTCAAATTCAAGAACAATATATGAATTCAAGAATAGGTATCAAGATCATCAATATTCAAATGCTTTTAGGACGAATCCAAACTGAAATAAATATTCTTGGCACGTGGGAGAACGATCCCAACGTTATGAGAGCCTTACATACCTGATAGAAGTAAATCCTTGGCGAAACACCAAGTTCCTTGATCGATCTTGATGAATTTGCCCTTTTCTCCATCTTCTTTTCTCTTCTCCTTTCTCTTTAGCCCTAGCGTGAAATCCCAAGTTCTAAAACTGACTATGTTCTGAATTGACCCATATTAAACTCCTAAAATATGACTAAAATAATAGGGGAGTGAAAAGACTAATACCCCTTATATTTTCAGATTGGATATTTCCTTAATCTAACAACCCAACTTCCGAAGGGCATAACTTGTTCATACGAACTTTGAATCACGCAAACTTGGCGGTGTTGGAAAGATCATTCCAAGAGCTTCCCAACCATATCTGGAACTACACTAACTCATCCTCATCTAATAGTTATGGTCGTCTGAAGTTGACCAAAAACTCAACTTTAACTTACTTGCAATTTTCCAGATTTCCTTATACTTTCCAAAAAAACAACTATTTCCAGATTTTAAACTTCCTTCTAGTTCTTTCTAGTTTCGAGATGTTACAAAAGTCCTTTGCCAGCGAGTGTTAAAGTCGATGGGATATTGTTCCGGCTAGTGATGATCATTGTGATTTGATACACTATATGCTTATGCGTGACTTACTTGTGAATTGTAATTGGTGTGGTTGTTATGTCTAACTGAACTAGTTGTCATTGAGATTGACTTATTTGATATGTTTGACTGTTGAATTGTGAAGATTGAACTGCAAATATTAGGTCTGTGAGCCGTGTATTGTAGAATCGCTAGGTTGGGCTGATTTATGTGCAAGTTGTAGTTTGAGGAGGTTCGGTTGGAGTGTAAGGGGTATTTGATTTCTAGCTAGTTGCCTTTTTTAGTCGGTTGCTTGCTAGGTACCGTGTATTTGGTACTCACTCTTGCTTCTACACTTGTGTAGGTTCCGAGCCCGAACCCATGTGATCTCTTTCTCCTTCTATTGATCTCCACACTCGTCAAGGACTTGAAGAGGTAGCTTCTTGTCATTCGGTGGGCCCTCCTTTTTTTTTCTTACACTTTGCTCTGTTAGAGAAACAAAGACTGAGACATGTATTTATTTCTTAATTCTGCACATATGTATTTAGTGGCTTGTACACATGACAACCTGATTTTGGGGTTTTAAGTCAATGGCAAATATATGTATTAAAATTGGGTCACCGAAACACGTGGTCATCCGACTAAACTCAATATTTTACTTGTACAATTATTAAAGAATATATTAAATAAAAACTTGTGGAACCTGTTCTCAAAATAGCTGGATGGTTCACTGGTTTGACAGCCAGATTTCAACACCAAAGTCCCAAAGTTCAAATCTAGCCAACCACAATTCACTTCAATTCTTTTATTAACTAAAAACACGTTTTTTCAAAAAAAAAAGAAGCTAAATTCTGAAAGTTCTAAAGTCAAAAGACTTCAAAAGCTTCCTTCTCACCCACTATTCAAGTTCCAACGATATTTGCTCTTCTCTCTTCAAATTTACCTTTTATTTTCCACACAAAGAAGCTAAGTCTCCAACTTCAAGTCAAGAATCTAGAAAAATCATCATTGTCAAAGTTTAAGGTAAATATTTTTTAGTTTATGATTTCTTTTTTTAATAAACAAACTAACAAAATAATTAAATATATCACTTTAATTTTAGGGTTTCCATAAAAAAAATCTTGACATTACTTATAATAGGAAATCATCAAGAGCTAATGAATTGATTATCTCAAACTTACATATTTTGCGGCTGTAACTTGTAAGGAATGTGTTTTATATTATATTATCAATTTTGAAGGTTGTGATTCCTTTTTTTTAATGTGAAAGGATGTGATTCCGTTCTTCTCTTTTTAATGTGAAAGGGGTGTGATTCCTCTTCTTTATTAAAAATATGTGATTCCGAATGCAAGAGAGGTATAAGTCCTCTTTATGTTATGAATGTGTGATTTTCTTATTATTAAATGTGAAAGGGGTGTGATTCCTCTATTTTAGTTAGATTTGCATGGATTGTGATTCCTCTATTTTATTTGAACTTGCAAGGGTGTGATTCCCTTATTTTTAATTGTGAAAGGTATGCGATTCTTTTATTTTATTTTTAAATTTGCTAGTTAAATTTGTGACTAAGTTTAATAGTTATTTGAATTTGTAGGAACATTTATCCTTGAATATCTAAATGGATAAATTTTTTATTAAGCAACCACGTTCTAGTAGAGGTTCATCTGTTAGTTCACATGTAGCTCCAAAAGCTCAAAGAGAGACAATTACACCTTCTTTTTCAAATGTTGATTATATTCTTGGGGTTGGATCTCTCAAACGGGATTCCGGAGAAAGAAAACTCATCTTTGAATATGATTCCAATATTCGAGATGTTGTGAGGAGAAATTATATTTTGATGGGGCCTTACAACCAAAACTTCGTGTATATTCTAAAATAACATTTGGGACTAGAAATCGCCAATTTAATCCTGAGTGGTTTAATGCTCCAAATTCTGCTTGGTTGGAATATAGCATCAATGATGATGCTATATTTTGTTTGTGTTGTTATTTCTTTAAGAATGAATTTTAAAGTCGTGGCAATACGAAAAAATCATTTACACAAGATGGTTTTAAAAATTGCAACCATGGTCCGGAAAGAGTTCGATTGCATGTTGGTGAGGTAATTAATATTCATAACAAATGTTTGAATAGGATGCATGATTTTGCAAATCAGCGTCAATCAATTCAATCTTCTCTTCACAAGCAAAGTGAAAAAACATAAAGTGATTACCAAATTCGTTTAAATGCCTCAATTGATGTGGTAATGTTTCTCCTAAGAAATGAATTATCATTTCATGGTCATGATGAGAGTGAAGATTCTGACTACAAAGGTCTTTTTCTTGACCTTTTGAAATTTCATGGGGTTTATCATTCGGATGTGGAGAAGGTGATATTACAACATGCTCCAAAAAAATGATATGATGATTTGTTCAGCAATTCAAAAACAGATTGTGGATGCTTGTACTAAAGAAACAATTAAAGATATCATCAAAGACATAGATGGTGATTATTTTGGAATACTAGTTGATGAGTCAAAGGACATTTCGCATAAAGAGCAAATGGCACTAGTTTTACGATATGTTAGCAAAAATGGGGAGTTGATAGAAAGTTTTTGGGTATTGTTCATGCGAGTGATACATTCGCAAGATCATTGCAAAAAGTAATTTACTCTTTACTTTTGGATCACACGTTATGTCTATCAAGACTCTATGGACAAGGTTATGCTGGAGCTAGTATTATGTAAGGAGAAAAAAAGGCCTAAAGTCTTTGATTTCACAAGATGCTCCATCGACATATTATATTCATTGTTTGCTTATCAATTGCAATTGACACTTGTGGTTCTTTCTAAAAAAAAATCGGATGAGAAAATTTCTTTTATGTTGTTACTAATGTTTTGAATACTATTGGAACATCTTTTAAACACATGGACTTACTTTGACAACACCAAGTTGAGAAGTTGGAAGAATTGTTTAAATCTTGAGAAATTCTTACCGGGCAAGGATTAAATCAAGAACATGGCCTCCAACGACCGGGTGGTACTCGTTGGGGATCCCATTTCAAGACCTTGGAAAATTTCATGATTATATTTTCTTCAATTGCTAATGTGCTTAAAGATATGAAAGAAGATTCTATACGTGATCTTGATAAACTTGCAGCAGGTGACCTTTTAGAAAAATTCAAGAATTTGAATTTATCGTTGTGTTGCATTTGATGTTCAAGATGTTGCTTCTTACAAATGAATTGAACAAAGCTTTAAAAAGAAAGATCAAGATATTGTCAATGTTATGGGATTGCTTAATCTTTCAAAGAGAAGATTACAAACAATGAGAGAGTGTAGTTTGGAGTCTTTGATGGATGAGTTTTATTCATTTTGTGGTAAACATGATGTTTGTATTCCCGAAATGACTGAAGACTATCCATGATCGAACCATAAGAAGTCTGAAGTTTCATATCGACATCACTTTCGTGTGGAAGTGTTTTATGCAGTTATTGATTTGCAACTTCAGGAGCTCAATAATCATTTTGATGTTGTGACTAATGACTTACTCCTTGGTATGGCAAATTTGAATCTAGTTGATTCCTTTGCTAATTTTAGTTAGAGCAGAATAATGAAGTTGGCCGAATATTACAAAAGTGAGTTTGGTGATAATCAACTTTGAGATCTCAGTTATCAGCTTGATAGTTTCATTGTCTATGCTCGAGAATGTGATATCAAATTTCTCAACTTGAAGGGGACTAAGGATCTTTCTACGATGATGGCACAAACAAAATTGGATTAAACTTGGTCTCTTGTTTATTTACTTGTAAAGTTGATTTTGATTTTGCCTGTTGATACTGCAAGTGTGGAAAGATCATTCTCCTCAATGAAGCTCATAAAAATTATCTACGTTATTGGTGAAGAGTTTTTGAATGGTTGTTTAGTTTGTAAGATAGAGCGAAAGATATTTGAAAATGTAAGTGATGATGCTATTATAGATTGTTTTCAAATTATGAAGTCTCGCCAAAGTACAATTGTAAACTGGTGATATTTTTTGTGGTAATGTAATTTCTTGTGTTTTGATCGCTTAGTTATTGTTCTTATAATTTTTTTGATCCTATCTTTAAAGCAATGGTGCACCCGTTTTCTTGAAATCTTGGACTCGCCTCTGATTTTAGTAGAATAATAAGTTTTCTAGTTTATCTTGTTCTTGTTTTTACTGTTTCCCGCTTTTCTTTCATGTTTGTTGGGTTGAGGCTGACTTATCTTGGTGGGAAAAGAATAATGCCATCACATTCATTTTTGGGTCGTGTCAAAATGGTATCAGAGCACCAGGTTCATAGGTCTCACGTTTGTACAAGCCAAGTCTAAGTAAACTCTTGAAGATCGGTAGGAACGCGTCGGTACTATAAATCTTCAAGGGGTTACAAAGATTGTTAGGAAACTTCCTTTCATTCATCCTTTCTTATCGTGTGTGGTTACCTTCGCTAGTGTTGAGTAGCATGTTGTTTTGGAGATGTCAAGGACCAGAGCTTTTGTTTCTGGAGGTAGAGGGGAGGCAACCCCCGAGGTTGTTGTGGAGACCCCATCTAGAGGTAGAGGTAGGGCCCGAGCTAGAGGTTGTGCTCGTGGAGTAGCACCGACTAGAGGTCGTGACCGTGGGGAAGCACCAGCCAGAGGTAGAGCTAGAGAGGCTTTTCTTGAGCCACATGTTGAGGTTGCTGAGGATCAGGTTCCTTCTGTTGACACCCAATTTTGGCCTAACATTTCCAAAATTCGTAAATTTTAAGTTTTATTTATTCAATAGTTCAAAATACATGTTTTATAATTTTAAATAAGATTATCGATATTTATCCTTATTTATCAAAATTTCATGATTTTTTTATCAGTTAATTTTAATTAGATTATGTTTAGTTACAGTTGGTTGAATACATTCAAATATTTGTTTATTTTGATTAAATCATTATTTCTATTAAATTGCATTTTTTTACATGCCATTAGTTACGTTCATTACATTTTTAATATTTATTTTATTTGTTACATTTGTGAACATATTCATTTTGATATTTTGCACAATCTAAAAATTCATTCAAATATGGATAATATTTTATATACATATATTTTATTAACTAGTGGTTTTGACCCACGGTTTTAAGATAATGGTATTGTACTATAGGTGATTTTCAATTTTCTATTTAAGTTATTTCTTGGTCATTAAGTTAATGATGGTGGATAAAATTTAGGAATAATTTTCAGATTTTTGGTAGTCTTTAGAAATTTCTTTTAGTGTTCATAATTTTTCGGTGACAAACTCACCGAATCTCCGCCGGATTTTGGCGAATCGACCACCAAGGACCCTATTTTTCCTTCTTATTCGACTCACAACAACCAGCAGCAAACCAGCAACCACAAAACGACTCTTTAATAGCAACAAAAACCCAGACCACACTTTCCCATCTCTTTTCGCTGCCAGACCACAACTCCGACCACCGGAGCTCGCTACTTCCCTTCCTCTCTCCCCTTTCACCATTTTTTCCTCATGTTTGCACATCTCCAACAAGCTTCAAGCTCCACAGCCAACTGAACCCAAACCCCGTCAAAAACCCGACCCAAACCACTGCCAAACAGCTACCAAACTCCCCAGTCCCCTTCCTTTTCCCTTTCACGAGTTCTTTTCTATTTTTACAGGTCATCGGCAGTCCCGAGCTCCAGCTAAAACCAAACTCAGCTAGCAAACTCAAGATTTCAACCAAACCACTGTTCACCACCATGATAGCTCCGACGAAACCAAGCGAGCTTCGAGCTCTATTTCCGGCGAGGCAATCTTTATTCAGTCGAACAATGAGCTCGAAGCTCTGAACTCCGCTGGCGCCACCAACAACTCAAAACACTGAAGCTCGAGCTAGTCCAGTGAGCTCGTGAGCAACCAGCGAACAACAACATCAAGAACTCACTCTGGAATTTCAGATTTAGCCGAAATCGTGAAGTGACCAACAGAAAAAAACTCCGGTAGAGTTTAGCTTCTATTTATTTTATCTTTAATTTTGTTAGACATTGTTTAGTAAATTGATTTTCTGATAAGTTTCTCTCCATTGAAATGAAATTTATATTTTTGTTGTTTTTCACTGTTCGGTTGCTTTATCATTAATGCTTCATTTACTTTTGTATTGTTAAGACTAGTGTCACATACACTTTTATTATTTTAATGATCTTTAAATAACCTTTTGTGTTTCTTTTTATGATTTTCTAATTTTTTTAATTCTGTTCCTTGTTATTATCTACTTAATTTTGAATATGGCATTTTAATTCAAACTATTTTGACATTCTATTGCAAGTGTTAATCTTATTATGTGGCTATCAATTTAATTCTAAAATATTATGTGCATTGTCTTGATATGTGATTTTATTAATTATTGGTTGTTATTGTTTTCATACATTTCTTGTAATAGTGTTGTTATTATCGTAATTAAAGTGTTATACTTTGTATGTTAAAACTGATCAATCGAAAAATTCCTCCGTTGGTTTTTTGAGGCCTCCACATTGTAAAAGATGGAAATTTAGTTTAAGTTTATGTATTTTGTTTGTTAAAATTGACCGATAAAGAAATTATCGTCGATTTCCAAGGCCACCCATGTTAATAAGATGAGTTTTTATTTTTAAGTTATTATTTAATTCATTTATTTTTATTCATATTTTTTATTACTAACACTTTT
Source organism: Solanum stenotomum (assembly GCF_019186545.1). Classification (NCBI taxonomy): domain Eukaryota; kingdom Viridiplantae; phylum Streptophyta; class Magnoliopsida; order Solanales; family Solanaceae; genus Solanum; species Solanum stenotomum. The sequence continues at coordinate 29,583,092 of NC_064291.1, forward strand.
ACTAGGTGTCTTTACAGGTACCCGGAGTTTCTTCCCATTGAAGCTATTCGAATGAAGTTTGAATTATATTCTTTACTAATTATTTTGTATATATCGATGTTAGGAAAATTTTAGGTCGTGTTTTATATTGTTGTTTTATTTTATTACTTGTGTATATTGCATGTTTATTACACTTGTATATTGTTTTGATCTCCTCCTCAATTTGAAAAAAACGAATTCAGTCGGGACCCACAGTTGTGGATTTCGAAGAATGTCTTACACCTTCCCTTCGAAATATCTTGAACCCCTAATCTAGAATATAATGGTTTCGTAGACATTTTTAATTGGTTTCCTAGTTTTTTCTAAAATTAGGTGGTGACTCCTTTAAAACTCTTTTTTCTTAGAATTCTTTTAAAATTGAATTAATTGATTATTTTTCGAGTCACCACAATGTTTCTCCTTATTTGAATAAAGTAGGGATGTAAACATAATGGCGACTCCACTGGGAATATTTATATTCTAACCATTATGAGTTCATTTTTTAAAATTGAGAAGACTTTTGTTTTATTGTGTTATATCTTATATCTTATATATTTTATTGATTATTTGTATATTGTACTTGCTGTTAATTCATTATTTGTTTAATTGTGTATATTGCCATTGCATTCATGACAGGTTTCCGCTAAATGACATCAATATAGTATATTAAAGAACGTTTTGGTGTAATCGCAGCCAGTCTTTTTTAATACTTAACCTTCTTTTCCGAAATGAACGACAATTTATTGATTCGTCATGTATCCAATGGTTGTTGTGAGTTCTAGCCTAACTTGTTCGCTTAGCGGTCTCTCAAAAGCCACTCTTAATCAACTAGCATAAAGCGAAACCAATTTCCTAGATTTAGCGCATTGACCTAAGATGACCCAACACCCAAGGCGTGTTAGACCCATTAAAGAGACCACCTTGAGTTCAAGACGGCCCATGACCTAAATATACGATCATATTTATGTGTTTAAATTTGAAGGATGTATGTCATTTGGCAAATCATTGTCACTCGGGGTTGGGGTTTGTTTTAATGGTTTACTCTAGTCGAACAAGGATTTTCACAAGTTACCATTTCATCCAAAAGGTGTTGGCATTCGGAGATGACAAGTGGTTCAAGAAGTAAGGACCTTCTAGAAGGCTTAATTTAGGATTGTACTCCTGCACGAGACTGATTATTTGTATCTATTTTTTCTTTCTTATTTTGTAATCCTATTTGATTTATTCATGAAATTTGTGTAAAGTGTTTTTGGGGACAATGGAACCTTGTCAAATAGCGTAAGATATCCTTCAAATCGCTAGGCCTACCCTTGGCACAAAGGGTCACATATTTGTATAGGACGTGCAATGACTGTTTGTATGTTATGTGATATAATTGAGTTTGTCTTCAATCAAAGTAGTGCTTATGTGTTTACTTAATTCTTGTGTGATATTTTGCTTTATCCATTGCGAACACGAACTAACACTTTTAATTTTGAGTTTTTCTTCTTTTTAAGCGAGACGTTGATTTATGTCAAAATTTGGAATTCATTGTTCATCTGAAATTGCAAGAGATAGGAAGGCTCGCGAAATTTTAGTTTTTGTATTTCACAAGACATTAATATCAAGTCAAAAAGATAAATCAAGAGAGTCTTTGACTATGAGGTCACACTCATTTATTTTTTGTTATTTTGCATGCCGGCCCTGCTTTCACACATTTCTCATACTTTTGCAGGAAAACCATCCCCGATAATAGTCGGGGATGGTGATAACAATGTATAGTTCTTGTGAATATTTGGAAGAGCCCGCAATTCCAAGAAAGATTCAGAAAATAATTGTAACATCTAGCAACTAGAAAGAACCAGCAAGAAGTTAAAAATTTGGAAATAGTCATTTTTGGAAAGTACAAGGAAATCTGGAAAATTTTAAGTTAAAGTTAGTTTTTGGTCAACTTCAAACTACTACCATAACTCCTAGCTCAAGATGAGTTAGGTGTAGTTCCAGATATGGTTAGCAAGCTCCTGGAATGATCTTTCAAATGTCGCCAATGTTACGCGAATCTGAGTTCGGATGAGTGAGTTAAGCCCTTTGGAAGTTGGGCTCTTGGATTAAGGAAATGTCCAATCCGGAATTTTAAGGGGTATTTTAGTCTTTTCATTGCCCTATTATTTTAATCCATTTTCAGGAGTTTAATATGGGTCAAATCAGATTTTAGTCTTTTTTAGAATTTGGGATTTCACGCTAGGGCTAAGGAGAAAGGAGAAGAAGAAGCAAGAACGTTCAAGATCGTCGAAGTTTAGATTGTGGAATTCGTCGGGGGTGATCCCTACAAGGTATGCGAGATCACATAGCGTTGGGTTAGTTCACCCATGTGCCAAGAATATTTAATTCAGCGATTTTCGTTCTAAAAGAGATAGAATTTGATATTCTTGAGTTGTGTTCTTGAATTGTTTTCATTCTCGAACTTACATGTGATTGATGGGTTTTCTTGAGACGTTTTAGCAATTGTTAAGAGTTTTTTCAAGTTAGATTCTAGTGTACATGCGTTGGGTACCTGAATCTAAGAAAATATTAAGAAAAAGAATCGATTTAAAACGATTTAGGATCAGAAAACGAGTTGAAAAACTAGCTAGACACACCTGGGGAGGGTCAGGCGCATCGCGCCCCCATAACGGCAGGAGGCTGGGGCGGCGCGCCTGCAGTGCTCCCAAAATGAGCCCCAGTAAATTGGGGCCTGGCGCGGCGCGCCCGGGACGTGCCCGGATCGGTGTTTTTCACCAGTTTTCGTCGTTTAGCCTAATTAAGTTATTCTAAAGTGTCTTAACACTTTCCATTGATCCTAACTACTCTAAATGACTTCTAAACACCTAGAAATCATCCATAAACATGAATCATAACCTTGAATTCATAAATTCAAATTTAAGGAAAGTCAAGAGCCAAGTCTAGGAAGTTCTTAGAGTCTTTTCAAGAAGTTTTTTGCAAATGTTTTTCACTTTGTTTTAAGACTTAAGATTTGAAGTTGAGTAAAGAGTAAGAGCAAAGTTCATTTTCTTTAAAATGATATATAGAACTAAGTATTTTCAAGAGTAAATGTTTTCACATTTAAGATGAGAGGAAACTGAGATTTCCAAAAGAGTTTTGAATAGAATAAGGGAACATTGATTCCAAAAGAGCTTTTAAGCTAAGTTTGAGTAGTTATCTCAAACCAGAGAAGAAGTTGTTTTAAAAAAACAATTGAGCTAAGTATATTTTGGGAGTAGTATTTAGCACCGATATGGGGATGCGAGTTCATATTAACTCAAGCCCCCATAAACCATGTAGCCATCCTGGGCAGAAAAATGGTCATACTTTTTAGATGATTCCTTAGTGCTTTTCAGCATAGACTAGGAGATCCACTTAGTAATTCAGGTTTTATACCGATGGCAAGGTATAGGACTATCATTGGCAACGTGAGGTAAAACGTTGTACCATCACTTAGGCTCATAGTGATGGTTAGAGAAACTCCCACATAAGTTATTGTATTTTTATATACATCAGTTTATTGTATTTTTACATACATTTTAGAGTTATGTTGTATCCTTGTATATACACAGAGTTGACATCATGTTTTTAAACAACTTTTCTTTATATTGCACTTGTTTTAAACTTCTTTATATTGAAATGAGTTCAGTTAAGTATTCATGAGTTGAGAAGAGCCAAGGTAAGTGTTTCTTTCAGATTCCCTTTCAAGCCTATGTTGTTTTAGCATTCCAACTCGCATACTCGTATATTCAATGTACTAATTCCAGTTGGCCTACATCATCTTATGATGAAGACGCAGGTAACCAGGATCAGCATCCAGCGTCTCGTTGATCCAGCTTGAGCACTCACAGTCTGTGGTAAGCCTCCTCGCATTCCGGAGGAATCTTTTATTCGCTTTCTAGTTTAGTTCATTAGGATGTTGTGGGGATTGTCCCAACATCCATCTCAGTTGTTTAGAGGCTTCATAGACAGTCAGTTATTAGTCTGTTAGTCTTCTCATTTTACCTTATGTTAAGACTTGGGTTGCCATTTTGGCCAAGTTGAATGTTTAATTCTTTTAACATTCTAAGTTATATTATTAAGCTATTTGAGTAAATTCATTTGATCATTAAAATCATGATTAGAGTCTTCCGCTGAGTTAAGTAAGCCAGACCAAGGGTTCGCTTGGGGTCAACAATGGTTCTCGAGTGTCAATCCCGCCCAAGGTGTAGGGGCGGGGAGTGACAAGAATACAATAACAAGTGGTTACTGTAAAAATTGGAAGGTCACATTCAACAGACTGTGCAGAGATCGAGAATTAAGAGGATACAAAACATATTGGTGCAAAAAAGTCAAAATACACTTCCTGACTATATATTTCAGTGGCACTATACTTACGAGTCATCACTCTAAGTTTGTCCAAGTTTTTGAATTATATTATGTCTTAACTGAACAAACTACGCGAACCTGATTCTCATCTTGGTGAGATACGTAGGCAACCCTTTTTGGGTTTGGTATTCATACTTTTAAATTCATAAAAAAAGTCAATTTGTGTATATTTTCAAGCCATATCTACACGAACTACACGAACCTGATTCTCATCTAGGTGATACGTAGGCAACCCTTCTCGGGTTCGGTATTTATTTGTTCAAAAGTAAAAAAAAATACTGTGTGTACATTTTTAAAGCCATATCTGCACGAACTACGTGAACCTGATTCTCATCTCAATGAGATACGTAGGCAACCCTCCTTGGGTTAGGTATTATATTTTTTAAAAGTAAAAAAATAAAATAATAGTTTGTGCATATTTTCTAAGGCATATCTTCATGAACTATGTACAATATTGATGAGAATATAAAGTATAATTAGTTAGTTATGTACAGTAGAGTCGGTTATGTACAGTAGAGTTAGTTAGAATCTATGTACAGTAGAGTTAGTTAGAATCAAGTTTGTTAGTTAGTTAATTTCTGCCAGTGATTATATATATAGTCACATTGTAATTCTTGTAGTTTCAATTCACATTCAATGAGAGATAATTTTCATGTTGCTCTTCTAGATTCTTCTTCTCTTCTTTTATCTCTTCTTCTCTCATCTTCTCTCATGTGAGTTGAAGCTCCATCAATGGAGGAGCTTGACTGATCAGTAACAAGTTGTGCTGATTTCATCATGGTATCAGAGCACAGGGAATTGCTCCTGTTTTTTTTCGTTTCCAATTCGATCTGTGAGCTTCGTTTTCTCTTATGTGAATTTTTTGTTTGATCTGGTTGATCTCGACTGGATCTTCGATCTGTCAATTTTGTTTGTGAACTCTGTTTGATCTGGTTGTTCTCGACTTGATCTTCTTCCCAATTTTCAATTCACAATGGTCGATTCTTCAAATGATTCCATTCCAAATGCTTCTGCATCCACTGTTAGGGTAGAAATCCCTAGTCCTTTCTACTTGCATCCATCTAAGAATGCGAGTTCATCCCTATTACCTGCAGTTTTCGATGGAACTGGTTACAGATCCTAGAGAAGAGCAGTTCTCAGGGCTTTATCTGTTAAGAGCAAGACAGGATTCATTAATGGGAAGGTTGTGAGACCTGAGCCTACTGATCCTACTGATCCTAGCTTTCAGCAATGGGAAAGGTGTGATGATATGGTCACATCTTGGATCCTGAACTCCTTGTCACCAGATTTGCGTGATAGTCTGTAGTATGTCAATAATGCTCAGGAGCTTTAGGGAGAACTAGAAGAAAGGTACGATCAAACCAATGGTTGTAAGTTGTACCAGCTTCAAAAGGAAATCAATGACCTTGTCCAAGGCACTCTGGATATCACTGGTTACTACACTAAAATGAAGAAACTTTGGGAAGAAATGTGTCCACTGGTTCTTCTGTAAAATACTCTCCTATGAATAAGGCAGATTGTACTGTTTTTCCTTCCTCTTGTTTTACTCATGCTTGTCCTTCATTTGCAAATGTCTCTAATCACACTCATGATGATGAACTTTTGTGGCATGCTAGATTAGGACATGTGCCTTTTGTAAAAATGAAAAATATCTCAACTATACCTGTTCATTTTTCTCCTAAACAGCCTTTTACTTGCAATATATGCCCTATGGCTAGGCAAACTAGGATGCCTTTTCCAGAATGTATCACCACCACCACTAAAGTGTTTGAGTTGTTACATGTTGACCTATGGGGACCATATCATGTTCCCACTCATGATGGATATCATTATTTCCTCACTATGGTAGATGACCACAGTAGGTCTACTTGGACACAATTGCTGAGATGTAAGAGTAATGCTCTCCAAACTATCAAAGCCTTCATATCTCTCATAGAAAACCAATTCCAAACCAAGTTAAAAGCCATAAGATCTGACAATGGGTTAAAGTTAACTTCAGCTGAAGCCACAAATTTCTTCCAAAACAAAGGTATCATACACCAAAGAACTTGTCCTTATACACCTCAACAAAATGGGGTGGTAGAAAGGAAACATAAGTACCTACTTGAAACAGCAAGGGCACTTTTCTTTCAGTCAAAGTTGCCTATGAGGTACTGGGGGGAATGTGTATTGACTGCCACATACCTGATTAATAGACTGCCCACTCAACTTTTACAGAATAAGTCTCCATATGAAATGTTGTACCATAAATCACCTACATATTCCCACCTTAAGAGTTTTGGTTGTCTTTGTTTCCCCACTACCTTGAAAACTCACAAAGATAAATTTGAACCTAGAACCACACCTCATGTTTTTGTTGGTTACCCTTTCAATACAAAAGGTTACAAAGTTTTGAATTTAGCTACCAAGAAAGTTCATATATCAAGAGATGTTATTTTTCAAGAAAATATTTTTCCTTTTGTTATTGCCCCTGATGGTTCTAGTTTTAATTCCATTCTGCAAATGCTTACTCATACCACTAGCATGCCTTGTATGTCTGGTAAAATGAACATTTTTGCTAATGATGATCAACTGGAAAATTTCACACCACATGAAGTCACTAATAATCAAGTAACCAGTAATACCAACATGAATGAAGTACCACCTGTTGTCCTACATGAACCTACAACCCAACCTACCTTACCTGATGCAAATGCCACCATGCATCATGATACTTTACCAGTACCTACAATATCAGCACCTAGAAGAACAACCAGAACCATACACACTCCTAATTACCTAAAAGAATACACCTACACCATACCTAAGCTGCACTCCCTCACTTCCTTTATATCTCCCCATAAACATGTATGTTTCACCAGTCTTTGTTCTGATAGTCAGCAGTTAGTAACAACCATTTCACATGAATGTGAGCCTATTTCATTTGAGGAAGCAATATTGCACCCTGCCTGGCAGCAGGCCATGACACAGGAGTTTGAAGCTTTGTATGTTAATGACACTTGGGAGATGGTCATGTTACCTGATGGGAAGAAAGATATTGGATGCAAGTGGGTGTACAAAATCAAGCACAAAGCTGATGGGAGTGTGGAGAGGTTCAAGGCTAGGCTGGTGGTCAAAGGTTATACACAACAAGCTGGGGTGGATTACACTGAAACCTTCTCACCTGTAGTTAAAATGACTGTTGTTAGAACATTAATCTCTTTAGCTGTTAAGAAAGATTGGAGCTTGTATCAGCTAGATGTCAATAATGCATTCTTACATGGTGATTTGCATGAGGAAGTGTACATGGCACCTCCACAAGGTCTTGTAGTAGGTTGTGATAACATGGTGTGCAAATTGAAGAAGTCTTTGTATGGACTAAAACAGGCCAGCATGCAATGGTATGAGAAGTTGGCAAACTGTCTATGTTCAAGAGGGTATCAGCACTCAGACAGTGATTACTCACTGTTCTACAAAAGGAAGGGCTGCTCTTTGGTGTTTGTTGTTGTATATGTGGATGATATAATTCTAACTGGAACAGATGTGGCTGAAATCAACTCCTTAAAGAGCTTCTTAAATGATCAGTTCAAGATAAAGGATTTGGGCAAACTACACGACTTTCTGGGACTGGAAATATTATACAGACATGATGGAGTGCTAGTTTCACAAAGGAAATTCACTTCTGATCTCCTGAAAGATTTTGATGTGTTAAGTCACAAGGCCACTACATCACCACTTGATTGCACTGAGAAGTTAACAGCTACAGATGGCAAACGTTTATCTGATCCTACTCAATACAGGAAGTTGGTTGGTAAGCTAAACTTTTTGACCAACACTAGAATGGACATAGCTTATAGTGTACAACACTTGAGCCAATTTATGCAATCACCTAGGGAACCACATTTAGAAGCAGCATACCATGTGCTCAGATATTTGAAACAGGATCCAACATTGGGGATTTTTATCTCAAACAAGCCTAATCTCACTATCAGTGCTTATTGTGACTCTGATTGGGCTGCTTGCCCTGATTCCAGGAAGTCTTTTAGTGGATACCTAGTGCTTCTGGGTGATAGTCCTATCAGCTGGAAGTCTAAGAAGCAAGCAACAGTGTCTTTGTCATCTGCTGAAGCTGAATATAGACATGTGAGACAAGTTGTAGGAGAACTAGTGTGGCTTGAAAGATTGTTGGATGAGTTGACTGTACAATGCTCCTTACTTATCCCTGTCCATTGTGACAGTAAAGCAGCAGTCCACATTGCAAAGAATCCAGTTTTTCATGAGAGGACAAAGAACATAAAAATCGATTGTCACTTTGTTAGGACCAAGCTTCAACAAGGCCTAATCACACTCTATCATATTCCCACTGATTCACAGTTGGCAGACATCTTCACCAAGGCTCTGACTGGAGTTAAACATACTGCCTTATTGCACAAGTTGTCTGTAATTAGATCACCTCCAACTTGAGGGGGGGTGATGAGAATATAAAGTATAATTAGTTAGTTATGTACAGGAGAGTCGGTTATGTACAGTAGAGTTAGTTAGAATCTATGTACAGTAGAGTTAGTTAGAATCAAGTTTGTTAGTTAGTTAATTTCTGCCAGTGATTATATATATAGTCACACTGTAATTCTTGTAGTTTCAATTCACATTCAATGAGAGATAATTTTCATGTTGCTCTTCTAGATTCTTCTTCTCTTCTTTTGTCTCTTCTTCTCTCATCTTCTCTCATGTGAGTTGAAGCTCCATTAATGGAGGAGCTTGACTGATCAGTAACAAGTTGTGTTGATTTCATCATATATAATGGGTCACTAATTCAACTACTAGTAGTCATTATTAAGCAAATTATTTAATAATTTCAGAATTCAGTTACTATTATTCAAAACTAGAAAACAGTTTTTGCAAAAGTTGATCGATGACATCAAAAATAGATCATTGGAAGAACAAAAAAATACCCAATCCCACAATCACTGAATACAACTAGTGATAGCTGAAACAAGCAATTTAGGGACATTATATTCACAACCAGTTTAAGCCATTACACATAAAGTTCTAGTAAATATCAATCAAATTGGTACAATTTTATGGTACATAGTTTTTCACACCATTACTGAACATAGAACACGAAAAACATATATGTTTAAAATCCTCCATTCCAAATAACAAATTCTACTAATTCTGCTGATGCGAGTCCATTTCCCATGCAAGACATATTTAATTGGAAATAAATTCATCGCAAATATATTACAAATAAAATAATTGATTTTTCTTCATACATCCTTTAGTTATTTTTGAAGAAACTTAGGGTGTGTTTGGTATGAAGGAAAACATTTTTCAATTTTCTCATTTTTTGTTGGGTAAAATATTTTGGAAAATGTTTTTCAAATCAACTCATTTTCCTCAAATTTAAGGAAAATGACTTCCCTTCAAAAATTAAAGAAAACATTTTCCAAAACTTTCCTCCAACTTCAAATTACAACTTTTTGTTGAAAAAATAAATTTAAAGCTTATTTTTTAAAAATATTTTTCAACTTCAATTTTTTTATTTTTTTACCCCACCCTCACCCCCAACCCCCCCTCCCCCCAAACCCCTACCACCACCCCCAAAAAAAATAATTTAACGTTTGTTTTTAAAAAATATTTCTAATTTCTAATTTTTATTTTTTCACCCCACCCCACCCCTTACCCGCGACCCCCCATCTGCCCCCACCCCCTCCAAAAAAAAATTTAAGTTTGTTTTTGAAAAATATTTTTAATTTCAAATTTTTATTTTTTATTTTTATCACGATCTCTATTCCAACCTTGATTCTCGCCCGACCTTTGATAGCTCGGACGAGAACCCCCCGCTTGGTTTGACAGGAATTGTACCTCTTCGTTGTATATGGCCTCGAATTGTGCGTCATCAAGACTCACACCACTACTTGCACCAACCACATTCATAGCTTTAGAACCACCTCCCATGACATGTTTCGTCAACAAGTCCATTTGGGTCATTATTTTGGCCATATTCTCATCACGTTCTTGGTTCCTTTCCATTTTTTCCTTGATCAGCCCGAGGTTTAGAGGAGACACTTGATCTTCCCTTGTGTACCATGCACGATTAATTTTAGTCATCTCATCAAGCAGCGTCAACGCTATGTCAAATGGTAGTCTCATGATTCCACCCCAAATGAGTTGGTCGATGACACCCTTGTTGACGGTGTCAAGACTCTGGTAAAAATATTGCAATAACACATTGTCCGGTAACTTGTGGGTAGGACATTGGAGCAACAATTTTTGATATCTCAACCACGTCTTATGAATAGGTTCACAATCAATCCTCTTGAAGTTTTGAATATTATCCCTCAACTAAACCATTTTCAAGGGAGGGTAGAATCTTTCATAAAACACTTCCGTGAGCTCCTCCCAATAAGTGATAGATTCCCTTGGTAGTTCAGTAAACCACTTCGTTTCTTCCCCTATATAGAAAAGGGAAACAAACGAAGTTAGACTGACTCTTGAGTGATGTTCCTGAAGGAAAATGGTCCACACACATCCACGAAATTGCGGATGTGATCATGAGGGTCCTCATGAGTAAGCCCCCCAAAGAGACTTTTCATCTGCAACGGCTCCAACATAGCTAGCGATGGTCACATGAAACACCGCATTACCCATAGTTGGAGGCAATCAAATAGCAACGACACTTCCCAGATGATCCACATTGACATCATGCAAGTTTCCGATGTCATCATTGTTCCCAAGTTGACTTGCATTGCTCCCGCTCACACTCATCTCTTCACCTGTTTAGAGAAATCAACAAAGAAACACAAATAAGAAAATTCTACTACAACAAAATTAGTTCACAAAACATTTCAATAAAAGAATTCTAAACACCACTCCCCGGAAGCGGTGCCATTTTTTATAATACTCAACTACACTTCTTCCAATTCAAAGTTTAGGCAGTCACTAACAAATATAAATCCAACGATGAGTTGGGGTCGATCCCACATGGAGTACGGTAGAGAATTCAATTACGAAGTAAAGAAGTGTTCTAATCTTTTGTAGGAGTAAAAAACTACGCAACATAAAAGAAATCAATAAATTTCAGTGATCAATTTCAAATGGGGGGATTTAATAACCAATTGTTAACAAGGAACAATTAACCCGGGAATTAAACTATTAGAGAGAGGACCTTAGGAATGTGGTCAATCGAATGCTAATTTCACTTAATGGGTAATTACAAATTGCTTTAAGTTGTTGAATATCAATGGGTAGGCTATGTTTTTAATACAATAGCTTTCTCTCGATCAACTATCATGTTTCGAGTGAGTTCTCTCGAACCTCAACAAGCTTAACAATTCAATTCCTTAATTATACCAACTTTCTCAAGCTGGGTTGTAAAGACGCAATCAAACTCACTTTCTCAAGCTGGATTGTAAAGATACAATCAATACAACTATCAATCATTCATTCCACTCTAAGCATCTTTCTCAAGCAAGCATAGAGGTCTAAGCTAGAGACAAATTTGCAACTTCAGTTCATCAATGAAAACATGAATAAACAATTAAACCCATTTCAAAACAACATTAAATTCAACAATTAACAATACCCATAAGCTAATTAATGCATTCGACTACATGATCACACCTCTAAGGTAAGGGGTTTTAGCCAACCATAGCAGAAAGTAAGAAATCGATAACGAAAAGATTATCCATCCAAATTGTCAACAATCTTCAATGCCCAAAGCCAAAATTGAGAATAAAATCCTAAATCCTCAAATCCAAGCTCAAATCCTCTCCAAAAGTGTTCAACAATGTGTAAATGTAAAAAACTCTAAAAACTGGGTAATACACTTTATGGGAACTCCCTAACTCTCTTTTCAAAAATCAATTTATATGTTTCCAAAAACTTGCCAAAAACTCAACACGGAGATTTGCCGAGTTGCACTTCTTCTCGCCTTTTGGCTTGCCTCATACATCCAATTGTTCTGGAAGATTAGGCGAGCTCAGTCGTGATCGCCGATCCATTCGGCACATCATCGAATCATATTTTGCTCGCCAAGCTAGTTTGGTACATGGGCTATTTCGCTAGAATATTTGGCGAGCTGGAGGCTCACTCGATGAGTCGCAGAGTGGCTTTTGCGAGATCCATCTTTTACAACTTTTTTGCTCCTTTTCGCATTGTAATGTCCTCGCCTTGTTCTTACACCTTCATTGCTGCATAAAAATAAATTAACATCAGTTATGAGCACAAAATAAGCATTTAGGACACTAATTCATTGAATAATAAGCCCTAAATGAGTAAAAAATCATGACTCATCAATGATAAATTATTTATATGCAGCCATGAAGGCTTAAGAACAAGGCAAGAACGTTACATTGTGAAAAGAAGTGAAAAAGTTTGGAAAACCAAAGAAAAGTGTAACACCCTAATCAGATTTCCAGAAATTGTAGGTGTAACCCACACCGGCCACACACGACCGGTGGAAGGGACCACAGACCATAGATGTGGTTCATGGTTGGCCTGCCTAGCATGTGGTCTGAGGGTTCAGGACCACGGTCTGACCTACGGGCCGTAGGCCAGACCACGGTCTGTGGTTAGGGTCTGTGGTTCGAGACCCAAAATCATAGTCTCTGACCACGAATGACGGTCCACCAGGATGGATCGTAGGTCAGACCACGGTCCTTTGATTGGGTCCGTCGGTGGCAGTTGTTAGTTATTTTTCAGGGAAAGTTGGGTGTCTTTTGCTAAATAATTAGTTCCTATGCTACGTCGTTTTACCCTTCACTAAGACCCCTATATAAGTATTTTCAACCCCCAAATTAGCCAATTTACTTCATTCTTCCAAATTCAAAAAAAAGGAACTCTCAAATAATTCCCTCTATAGAAACTTGAAGAAGAAGAAAAAGGATTCATCTAGGGTTTCAAGTTAAGGTCTAAATTTCTCCATTTAAGCCTAGCATTTGAATTCAAGGTATGATAGTTTCCATCCACGGAGTTCCCAAATTCCTCTATTTCTAATGGTAGAATTCTCCAATTGAGTTAGGGTTTTCTTCAATTACCATGGGTTCTTTTGATTATTGATTTGAATTATGATCTCTTATGCATGAATTCATGAAATGTGATGATTTTATGATGATTTCTCCATGAACCCATGTAATCCCCCACGTTTTCAAGTTATGAATCATATGGTGTGGTATTTTGATCTTAAAAGAGGATTTTTATGAAATTAGGCATGTATTTCTAGATTTACATGTATTTATGATGAAATCCATATCTAACCCATGTTTTATAAGCATTTATGATTTGAAGTGGGTTTTGAACCTCAAGAGGAAAGTTATGGACTTATGCATGTTCTTGTGAAATCTATGCAAATGTTTTAAGGGTACTTTGAGAGTAAAGTAGCAATGATGATGTTGTTGTTGTTTTGTTGAAAGGACATTTCATAAAAATAACTAGCATGATGTGAAAGGTTTTCTCACATAGAAAGGATTCTTAGGTTGAAAGGCTTTCTCACCTAATTGAATCAAAAAGTAAGAGCTATCTTAATGAACTAGCTTGGATTGGTTGTTCAAGGACACTTTTTCATGAATGATGAGGTAAAGTAAGGAATGACTATTCCATGGGATTTATGCTTAGCACCAAGTGGATAATAATGATGGGATGGAAGCTCTCCCATAGTAGAGGCCAGGTTTCTAGAAGCAATCTCATGTGATGGAAGCTCCCTCCCCCGTTAGTAGAGGTCGGATTTTTTGTAGCGATCTCCTTATCCCATAAATTATGTGCCCCATAGGTTGATTAGCTAGTGGATCCACTTAAGCTAGAAGTTATGGTCCTTACCTTGGTGAGTAGGACAACCCTTTTCGGTGTGGAGACACCGAGGGATCATGTTATAGCTTACATGGTCTCAATATTGGTTAAGGCTAATTCCCCACAAGTAATAATGAACTAAATTTACTTCAAGAAGTCTCTCACATGAGTTCAAATGTTTTAAAGATGAAGTTAGCTTGCATTGGCCATGATTTTATGACGTAAGTTTTCTAACTCTTTTATATCATGTTTAGCTTGGTCAATTGCATGTCATGAAATGAAATGTCCCTTTTAGCATGTTTTAAATGTTTTATGCATGGCTATCATACTTGGTACATTATTTTGTACTTACTCATACTTTTACCTACATTTTCCCCAAATGTATCCGACAGACAGGTTTATGAGTCTCATGGCTAGTAGTTGAGTTCATGATTTCTTGAGCTTTGGTGAGTCCTCATGCTTCAAGGACGAAGTTATTGTTTTTGTTTTCTTTCTAGTATTTCATTTTTGAACATAATGTATGGGCTAGGCTCAATTTTATTCTATTATATTAGATGGCTATGATGCGACAAGAGTTAAGACTTTTGCTTTTTGTTATAAAATGTTTTGTACTTGTACTATTGTTTTACTCTTATTGTTCTATTTAGTATGTTATGAGAGCTAAGTGGCTTGTATGGAGTCATTCGGGGTTCTATGCGCCATGTTACATCTAGGGGTACCCTTGGGTCGTGACAAACTTAGTAATCAGTGCACAAGGTTTAGAATGATCCTAGGTTGTCTCATATGCCACGTCTAGTAGAGTCTTGTTCATGATTGTGAAGCGCACCACATTTTTGAATGAGAGGCTACAAGATGAGTACAAAACTCCACTTCTTTCATTACTCTTAAGTTGTGCGATAAAGTTTAACTCTACAAAGTCTCTCTCCTAATCCTTATCATATGTTCTTCAGGATATGGGTACCCGAAGAGCTTATGCTAGAAGAAATGTGAGGGAGAATGAGGAGCAAAAAGCTCCTCCCCAAGCTTCTCAAGTTCTGGTCGATACTTTGGCCGAGAAAGTGTCGAATGCAAAGTTTAGGGCTACTTTTCAAGTGTTGGCACAAGCGATGATGGCACAAGTGGTGATGTCCCAAGCACATAGGGAGGTTGCGGTTCCCATGAACCCAAATGTGGGTACGGCGGTTTCAAGAGTGAGGGACTTCACAAGGATGAATCCTCAGGAGTTTCATGGTTCTAAGATTTAGGAAGATCCTCAAAAGTTTATTGATGAGGTCTATAATGTTTTGATGATCATGGGAGTTACACCGGTAGAAAAAGTAAAGTTGGCTGCTTATCAACTAAAATGAGTGGCTCAAATATGGAATAATTAATGGAAAGAAAGGCGATCGAAAGATGCGGGTCCTCTTGACTGGAGAAGTTCAAAGCCGCTTTTCTTGATAGGTTCTTCCTTATAGAGATGAGGGAAGCCAAGGTGCTTGAGTTCATTAATTTCTGGCAAGGGAGTATGAGTGTGAGAGAGTATGCTCTAAAGTTCACTCAATTATCAAAATATGCTCCAACAATGGTTGCAGATTCAAGGGCTAGAATGAGTAAGTTTGTTTCGTGCGTGTCTAAAATAGTAGTCCAAGAAGCGGTGCGTAAGAAATCCGTTGAGGCTTTCTCCCAAGAGGGAGATGGTGTACTTAGATACCAAGGTCGTTTATGTTTTCCAAATGTTGCTGACTTGAGGGAACAGATCTTGGCAGAAACCCATAGTTGGCGGTATTCCATTCACCCGGGAGCAACCAAGACGTACCATGATTTTTGGGAGGTCTATTGGTGGAATCAAATGAAGAAGAATATTGCGGGATTTGTGGCTAAGTGTCTAAATGTCCAACAAGTGAAGGTTAAGCATCAGAAATTGGGAGGTTTGTCCCAAGATATTAGCATTTCTACTTAGAAATGGGAAGATTTGAATATGGACTTTATTGTTGGTTTGCCTCCCACCCGGCAACAACATGACTTTATTTGGGTTATAGTAGATCAAATGACGAAATCGACTCATTTCCTTCCCGTCAAGGTTTCTTATTCGGTGAAGGACTATGCCAAGTTATACTTGAGGGAAATGGTACGGTTGCATGGAATGCCTTTGTCCATTATTTCCAATCCTGGTACCCAATTCACCTCTCAGTTTTGGAAGTCATTCCAAAAGGGTCTTAGTACTCGTGTTAAGCTTAGCACGACCTTTCACCCATTAATCGATGGGAAAGAGGAGCGTACTATTAAGAGCTTGTGTGATTGATTTTAAGGGTAATTGGGATGACCATTTTCCATTGATTGAGTTTGTGTATAATAATTGCTATCACTTGAGTATTAATATGGCTCCATTTGAGGATTTATATGGAAGGAGGTGTAGATCTCCTATCGGTTGGTTTGAGATGGGTGAAGTTGCCCTAATAGGTCCCGAATTGGTACATGAGTCCATAGAGAAAGTTTGACTTATTGGAGAAAGATTTAAAACGGCTCAAAGTCGGTAAAAGTCATATGCCGATGTGAGAAGAAGTGATCTTGAGTTTGATGTTCATAATTGGGTTTACTTGAAAATCTCACCCATGAAGGGTGTAATGAGGTTTGGTAAGAAAGGGAAGCTTAGTCCCCGATATGTTGGCCCATATCAGATTTTGAGGTATGTTGGTAAGGTTGCTTATGAACTAGATTTACCAAATGAGTTGGCATCCGATTTTCCATGTCTCTATGTTGAAGAAATGTGTTGGTGAGCCGACATCCATAGTTTCCTTAGAAGGGTTGGGAGTTGATGAAAGTCTTTCTTATGAGGAAATTTTGGTTGAGATTTTAGACTGGCAAGTCAAGAAGTTGAGAAACAAGGAAGTTGCTTTCGTGAAAGTTTTGTGGAGGAATCAATTAGTTGAGTGTGTCACTTGGGAGGCCGAGGCAGATATGATGTCCCGATATCCTCATCATTTTCCTTCTACTCCTACTCTAGCTTGAGGTAATGAGTTCCTCTTGGTTTGACCTTTGATTTGGAGTCATGTGTTTTTGTCTGTTTCCATGATTTCCTTATGATTATGCATGTTCTTGAAAACTTGTGTTTTTGAAAGAAAATAAGTTTGCATGCTTGATTTTTCCTCATGTTGTTGTGCATTGAGTATGAGTTGTCTTTAGACTTCATGAGATGAATTGATGAACATGCTTTAGCTATGCTTTTTGAGAGTGAATTGCATATAGGCTCCGTGAGATTGTGTTGAGCATGCTTTTACTTGGAGAAGGTAGTCCTCCTTGAACATGAGAAATTTTGAAATTTCATGCATATTGGGTTGCTAGATGTCGTTCCGACTTCCTTGTGATACATTGAGTATGTTTATCTTGGAGTTGATGTTTCCTCCTTGTATATGTGCATTGCATGCATGATGGGTTGTTAGAGTTAGTTTCACCCCTATATGATGTTTTGAGAATGTCCTAACTTGGAGTCAGTAGTTCCTCCTCAGTTGTATGCACTGCATTGTAGGCTGGGTTGTTAGTTCCTCTTCTACTCTTTTAGAACCAGTTCAAATCTCATTCGAGGACGAATAGTCCCAAGGGGGATATATTGTAGCACCTCGTATCCAAAAAATGGAAAAGAATAAGATTTCCAGAAGTTGCAGGTGCAACCCACGCGGCCACCCACGACCTGTGGAAGGGACCACGGACCGTAGGTATGGTCCGTGGTTGGCCTGCCTAGCAAGTGGTCTGAGGGTTCAGAACCACTGTCTGAACTACGGACCGTAGGCCAGACCACGGTTCGTGGTTCGAGACCCAAAATCATAGTCTCTGACCACGAACGATGGTCCACCAGGACGGACCATAGGTCAAACCACGGTCCGTCAACTAGCAGCTCTCAGTTATTTTTCAAGGGCAATTGGGTCTTTTCCTAATTAATTAGTTCCTATACTATGCCATTTTACCCTTCACTAAGACCCCAATATAAGTATTTTCAACCCCTAAATTAGCCCATTTACTTCATTCTTCCAAATTCACAAATAAAGAACTCTTAAATAATTCCCTCTCTAGAAACTTGAAGAAGAAGAAGAAGAAGGATTCATCTAGGGTTTCAAACTAAGGTCTCAATTTCTCTAGTTTAGGCTAGCATTTGGATTAAAGGTATGATAGTTTTCATCCCTAGAGTTTCCAAATTCCTCTATTTCTAATGGTAGAATTCCCCAATTGAGTTAGGGTTTTCTTCAATTACCATGAGTTCTTTTGATTATTGATTTGAATGATTGAATTATGATCTCTTATGCATGAATTGATGAAATATGATGATTTCCCCATGAACCTATGTAATCCCCCATGTTTTCAAGTTATGAATCATATGATTTGGGATTTTGATCTTAAAGGAGGAGTTTTATGAAATTAGGCATGTATTGCTAGCTTTACATGCATTTATGATGAAATCCATATCTAACCCATGTTTTCTAAGCATTTATGATTGGAAGTGGGTTTTGAACCTCAAGAGTTAAATTATGGACTTATGCATTTTCTTCTGAAATCTATGCAATTGTTTTAAGGGTGCTTTGAGAGTAAAGTACCAATGATGATGTTGTTGTTGTATTGTTGAAAGGACATTCTCATAAACATAATTAGCATGATGTGAAAGGTTTTCTCACATAGAAAGGATTCTTACGTTGAAAGGCTTTCTCACCTAATTAAATCAAAGAGTAATAGCTATCTTAATGAACTATCTTGGATTGGTTGTCCAAGGACATCTTTTCATGAATAATGAGGTCAAGTAATAAATGACTATTCCATGGAATTTATGCTTAGAACCGAGTGGATATTGATGATGGGATGGAAGCTCTCCCGTAGTAGAGGCCGAGTTTCTAGAAGCAGTCTCATGAGATGGAAGCTCCCCCGTTAGTAGAGGTCGGGTTTCTAGTAGCAGTCTCTTTATCCCATAAACTATGTGCTCCTATAGGTTAATTAACTAGTGGATCCACTTAAGCTAGAAGTTATGTTCCTTACCTTGGCAAGTAGGACAACCCTTTTCGGTGTGGAAGACACCGAGGGATCATGTTATAGGTCAACACAAATCGAATCAGGTTGTGGCTTTAATAAGTCAATTCCGACCCTAACCTTACCTATGTTAGGTTGGGTTTTACTTCTAGTGGTATTTTTCGAATCCCAAGATGTTCCAATGTTGTTAACCAATTTCTTGATATAATTCCACCTATGTAGGTGAAATGGTAAATCAGGAATCGTTGCCCATACCGGGGCGATTGGAAGAACCTCCTCCAATTTAAAGTTCAGCGACCACTTTTGGAGCCACATCTATTGGCCACCGATGGTGAGAACTCTTTTGTACGAAACAAAGTTATAATCTTTCTCATTAGTGAAGTCGATGAAGACGTTGAATTGTCGAACACACCAATTTTAGTAGATCTTTTGATTGTAATTGTCTCCTTGAAACTTGATCAAATTCAATCAATTAGGGGTCTTGGCTTGAGAAATCTCCCCACAATCGTAAGTCTACATTCGGCAGCCAATGTGCCATAGTAGTCGGATATATTGAAGATGAACGCCGACGTACTGTTATGATTGGTTTGTCGAGCAAACATTGCTTCCCTTTCATGGCACACAGGAGGTAAGGTTGATCTTTTTTTTGTAGTGACTGAGTTAGCATAAGAATTTTTTCCGACAGTTTACTTTTTGGGTGTGACCGCTGATGGAGAAGTAATATTTTGCCCATCCAGAAGCATCAGAAGGGTGGCGTCCATTGGGTAGAGAATGGGTTACAAATGCTAAATTAGGGAACCGTTAGAGGGAGAACTATCAGTTAGAAGGATGTTCGTTAAGTTGGGAAGAGACAAGTATTTGACAACTCAAGTACATAAAAAGTTAGAAACTACTCATGTCCATTAATTAAAAGTGACTAAATAAGCAAAAGGAGAATTAAAGAGATTGTACATAGATTAGGAACTCATCAAATGATGATGAAATGATGTAGATCGAAGAAGAAGCAAACCAAAAGGCCACAGTATAGTATTTTCTCATTTTCCTTAAATCAATCAACAATCACTCCAATAGTTGAGTCTTCCCCTTCCGAATCACTTCCAAACCCACACAATCTATGCACAAGCAAGTATTCTCAATAAACTTCTGGAAACAACAATACCCACATCAGTTTCTCTTGAAAAGTAGGTCAATCAACATAAACCCAATTCCGAAAATAAGGTTTGAATCCAAAATTTAATACTTGAAAATATTATCAAGGCTTTAGGAACTCATTAGGGAAAATCATTTTGAAAGAGGACTTGAAATCAGTTCACAGACTTCATTTTAGTAAACTCTTGTGTTCTTAAAGATTATCCCAAAATTTCTCATTTCAAAAGCTTGATTTGAACATATACAATCATAAATAATAATGAGTAATTGAAGATTTAGATTTAATAATCGTTACCTAAAAGATTTTACTTGAAAACCTGGCCCAAAGCTCCCAAAACTCAAAAATGGTGAATGGGGTTGAAACCCTGATTTAGAAAACATTTTGCTCAGGTCACAGATGATCATCATGATTGCGACCTTGGGTCACACAATTGCAATGAGTAAGGTATTCAACTCATTAAAGTTAACCATCTCAATCGCGATGCACCCCAAGATGATGTTATGCGATCGTGATAACCAAAATGGTCATGCACCAGAACTAGAAACCAACCAAACTCAAAATCATCGAAAGGACCTAGATGATTCATTTGGAATCCCGTACACACAAACCAGATGAGAAAATCAATTAAATTCAATGTTCCAAACTTAATGGAACCGCCTAAAGATGAATCTGAGATATCCTTGACCCAACATTCGTGAAAACCACAAAAAACTGACTCACGCATAAAAAGGCTAAAGCAAACTCGAGGTCTCTCAAAAATTAATAAAGACCTTACTTAGGCCTAAAATCATCCCCCAAATCCAAGGGAACTCTCGAAATCCTGATTCGAGCATCCGAAACCCAAATATTGGCAAAAGTAAATCCAAAGGCTAAACTTCAATAATTCCACAACTTAGGACCTAAAATCCTCAAAAAGACTTAAAATCAGAAATCGACAACTCTCACAGATCAGATTTCATATTTTGGGTCTGATGGAATGACGGAATCCCATTCCGACACTGAAAAATCCAAAAGACACCGAAAATCACTTTTTAACAACTTACCTTTTGAAACTTAACTCTTACCGAATTCTCAACTTTTAACTCAAAGTTTAAAATCAACTTTTCAAACTCAATTAAAAATTACTCGGGGTCGACATCAGGAGGGGAAAACGATAATTTCTATGAAAAACAAAAAATGACCGATCGGGTCATTATATTATCCACCACTAAAAACCATGTTCGTCCTCAATCATAAGGCAAAAGAAAGTACCTGGAGCTTCGAAATATGAGGATATGTATCTCGCATATTTGACTCTATCTCCCAAGTGGCCTCACCAACTGAACGATGCTTCCACTGAACCTTCACTAAAGCAATCTCTTTGGTCCTAAGATTTCGAACCTGCCTATCAAAGATGGCTATAGGTTGTTCCTCAAAAGATAAATATGGACCCAACTTAATTGAATCAACGGAAAGTACATGTGACTTATCTGACACGTATTTCCAAAGCATGGAAACATGAAACACGGGATGCACAGCTGACAAGCGAGGTGGCAAGATAGTCCACTTCTCCCATACGACTCAAAAATTCAAAGGGTCCAATGAATCTAGGTCTAAGCTCTCCCTTCTTTCTGAACCTCATCACACCCTTCATGGGTGAGGCTCAGTGCCAAACATGATCACTCTCCATGAGTACTAGGGATCGAATTCTTTGATCCGCATAAATCTTCTGTCGACTCTGGGCTATCAACATTGTACCCTGGATCATACAAACCTGCTCCACAACATCTCTAAGCAAGTCTGTATCTAATGAATACATCTCAACTGAATAAAACCATCTGATCAGATATCTACACCACCTCTACAATGCCTCTAAAGAGACCATCTAAATATTAGAATCATAATTGTTGTTGTAGGAAAACTTTTGTAAGGGTAAATGTTGATCCCATTTAGCACCAAATCAGTCACAGAAGCTCGAAGAATGACCTCCAACACCTAAATTGTCTGCTCGGACTGACCATCTGCCTGAGGGTGGAAGGTTGTACTCATATTTAGCCAACTGCCCAAACCATGCTGCAATGCCTTCCAAAAATGGGACATGAACAAAGAACCTCAATTAGAGACAATAGAAACTTAGACTCCCTGAAACCTCACAATATGATTGATATAAATCTCGACTAACTTCTATGTCGTATACCTCACCCCAAATTAGGATGAAATGGGCGGACTTGGTCAACCTATCAACAACCATCCAAATGGAGTCATCACCACCCATGGTGTTTGGTAGTCCCACAACAAAGTCTATAGTGATCCACTCCTATTTCCAAGTAGGAATCAACATCCTCTGAGATATACCTCCAGACCGCTGGTGCTCACACTTGACCTGTTAAAAAGTCAAACACCTTGAAACAAAATTTGCAACATCCCTCTTCATACCAAAACACAAATATTACTGGCTCAAGTCATGATACATCTTCGTCACACACGGATGGATTGAATATCGGGAATAATGGGCCTCCTCTTAATCAATATAATCAACTAGTCCACATTGGGCACACAAATCATGTCTCCAATCTTTAAGACACCATCAAAATCAAGGACAACTTCCTTGGCTTCCCCTCTCTTTACCTTGTCTCGAATAAGACACAACTTCTCGTCATCAAACTGACCCTGACGAATCTGCTCAACTAAGGAATAAAATCAATCAAACCACTCATCTTCTCAGAAACCCATAACCGGATGAGACTGTTGGCTAACCTCTTAACATATCTAGCCAATGGTCACTCCTCCACACTAATAGCAGCAAGAATGCCCATGCTATAAGTCTTTCTACCCAAAGCATCGACCACCACATTTGCCTTCCCCGGATGATACAAGATGGTGATGTCATAGTCCTTCAGTAGCTCAAGCCATCTACTCTGCCTGAAGTTTAGATCTCTCTGACTAAAAATATATGGAAGACTTCGATGATCCGTGTAGACCTAACAATGAACCCCATAAAAATAATGTCTTTGTAGCTTAAGCACAAACAGTACGCTTGCCAACTCTGAATCATGGGTAGGATAGTTTCTCTCATGGGCCTTCAACGGCCTAGAAGCATATGCAATCATCTTACCCTTCTGCATCAGAACACCACCTAACCCGACCACAAAAGCATCACAATAAACAAAGAAATCCACACCCTTCTCGGTAAAGTCAATATAGGAGCCAACGTTAAAAATTTCTTGAGCTTCTGAAAGCTCTCTCTCACACTCATCATGTAACATCTCAAAAATTTCTAAGTTAAGACTCAAGCCATTCTTCATTTGTGAATAAGATTATACCGAGTTTTTCTAAACCTTTAAGGTTTTAAGGTTACTAGATGTAAGACCTCAGATTTCAAAAATAACTAAAGAGAAATTCGTTCAAGTCACCCATCAGCTTTTAGTTTTGGGTCAACTTCAATCGACCATATCTTTTAGAACATAAAGAGTTAGGTGGCCCATGACTTACGAAATTGAAGGTATTTGAGTCCTCTTTCCAACGCCACTAAGTTTGATTAATTTTAAGATCAGAGTAAAAAGATATGCCTATTTGAGTGAATCCTCTCTATTTAAGATATGCCATACGTTTGTAGAAGGGTATTTTAGTCTTTTTCTTTATCCTACTAAGACTATCCACGTTTTTCCTTACCCAATTAAGGGTCTAATCAAATGATAAACCATTCTTGGTCGTTCCTAAACACTTAGAAAAATAAGAGAAGAGTTGAAAAGGAGAAAGAGCTAGGTTTTGAGCGTTCATCAAGATTCTGTCGATTTTCGCCAAGAACATGATTCTTTCCAGGTATGTAAGGCTTCCCACACTGATGGACTTGTTCATCCTCATGCAATACATCTAATGTATCCGCAAAATTGTTGTATCTAAAGGGTTATTGCATAGTTCTTGAGTTTGGTTGAATTCTTTAACAATGGAGGTTGTGAATTCTTTTATATTGTCATTGGTAAGTCATATTTCAAGGAGGTTTTTACGAGAAATTCTATGAATATTTGTTTGTTTTGAGAATCAAGAAGAGGTTAGGAGGAATCATTCAATTCTAAACGAGTTAGAACCCTAAGTTGAGAAGAAAAAATCATCGGTTTTCTTGGTAGGGGGTTGGGGAGTTGTGCCATCCATAGCGCCAAGGCTGAATTTCACTAGTTCAGCCCCTGGCGCGACGCGCCAGCAGTGCACGAAGGTCTAACTTCTGAAGTTTAGTCCTTGGGGCAACACGCCACTGGTGCGCCAGGGTCACCTGATCCTTTTTATTTTAGCGCTTCTTTCTGAATGTGTTCTTTTAAATCGTGACTACATTCTCCTCTTTGTATTAGCTCCTAAAGGCTCCATTAATCCTTGAGAGATCATACATGTCTTTATCACATGTCTTAATTCACATTCCAAACTAAAGTGAGTTTAAGAAAAAAGTACAAGAGCTTTTATTGAGTTGATTTTGAGTTCTTGAGTTCTTGATACGTTTTGAAACTCTATTCCTAATTTTTGAATTGCTATATGTTATGCATTGAGGTTTTTGAGTTGATTTGTTCATGTCTATATTTCATCATAACCCCTATGAATTGAGTATTGTTGATATGAGTAGTACTGTTGAATTTTTAGTTCTTGAGTTCTAAGTATTGAGTTTCCTATATTGACATTGAGATCCTTGAGTTGATTCATTCATGTCTAAATTTCAGCATGAACTCTATTGTCACGACCCGGGAGTACCCCCTAGACGTAACACGGCCTACTTGACCCCGAAGGGGTCTTATACAAGCCTCTAGCATCATCATTACATAAGATATAGAAAATAATGCAGAAATTTAAAACTTTTACAATAGAAGTTCAACTTCACTTTTCATAGAAAAAAATCATAGGAAATCTAGACTTTGTCTCATACACCATTAAAACATAGGAATACAAAGTTTGGGACTTAGTCCTTGCAATAAAAGTCTCAACATGAAAAGTACAATAGAAACTAGAAATAGGAAATCCCATCCTCGAACTTGAAGACTCACCACAACTTGGAGATAAGCAATCCAAGTCTTCTTCAAAGGAGAGTGAAAGTCACCTAGCCGAAACGTACACTCATTAAGATGTAGAAGAAAGAAGGGGTTTGCACATAATATGTACTAAGTATGGAAACATGTATAAAATCCTTAAATATGATAAAAAGGAAATTTTTATTTGAAATATATGCCTTTGTCAAGTTTAGAAACCAACATGCATTTACAATGTACAACAAAAGCCATAATCATACTTACGCTCATTACATGATAATATCAACACCTTAACAACCTCTAAGGAACACTTGTGCAATATATGGTTGCCATCCCATAATACCAACCCTACTAAGTACCCCTTTGAAGCTACCTTGGTCATGCATATCACCTTTAGACCTCATTATAATCATTAGTCACCAATACGGAAATAGTCACGAACATTACTATGAATACAAGGGTAGTCATTCATAATCAATTAACCATTCAAGACACATGTATACATTTGTATCTCATCACAATATAAAGGAACTATCCTACAAGATCCTACTAAGTCTACTTGTGCAATATGGAAGTGAAGTCCTATACCCCCACTACTACTAAGTAAACGCACCAAGAAATCATAGTATAGTTCAAGTCTCATTCTTTATCTTTCATTTAGGGAAGAATAGCCATAACCGACATAGACCATGTGAGCTACATGGAATCCGGTGCCGTGTAACCCCACACCGAAAGAAGGTGTTCTACTTGCCTAAGGTAGGACTAAATGTATTAGCATCTAGGTGGATCCACTAGCTAATTCCTATGTTGGCACATAGTTATGGGATAGGGAGATTGCTTCTAGAAACCCACCCTATTGCATTGGTGGAGGGGCTTCCATCTCATAAGTTCACTTAGGATGACCCTCACTATTGCATTGGCGGGAGGGGCTTTACCTCATTGTCTATATCCACTCGGTGCTAAGAATTATTTCCCAAGTTATACATGATTAAGTCTTGAATTGCATTGACATGTGTGAAGGAATGCTCTATCCTTCATTCAATACAATTCATCAAAGTAGCTCATAGATTCATTAAAGGTGAGAATGTACTTTCAACTTTAGAATTACCATTAGTGTGTGAGTAGGATTGTCACATTACATTCATAGTGTTTTCATGAGAAATAGACTTTCAATCAACACAATACATCATCATCATCCTAGACTATTCATACATCATCAAGTATAAGGGCAAGGGAAGAACAATCTTTCAACAATACCATACTTTAAACATTAGTCATAGGAGAATTACTTTCTAAGTTAATCAATAGGTTATACGCAACTTCCATCAACATGTACAAACCCTAGAAATTTAACCCTTTCAAGGTCATGAATCATGTCTCATAATTACACCTAAAGATACTACAATAGGCATGAACAAAACAAGAATCAATAACTAAATTCACATAGAAATAATTCATAATAATCATCTTGCATCAATACACCCATCGCAATACTTCAAATTGGGGTCATAGGGTTGTTCATGGGTTCAAGGGGAATTTTACAATGAAAATCACCACTAAACATCAAATCATCCATAATATAATTCAATTAACATAATAAAATCGCTTTTAGGAAGAACCCATGGTTGGAATAGAAACCCTAGTTTTTGAACAAGTTACCGATTTCGAAATCAAGAGTTCAAGGGCTTCATGGAGAAAAGTGTTCCATGAATCAAAGTCCCCGTACCTTAATTGATGTTTTCCCATGAAATTGGAGTGAAAATCTTGGAGCTTGAACCCTAATCTTGAGCTTCTTCTTTGTTCTTCAATGGAGTTTAGAGAAAGAATATTTTGAGTGGGAAGTGTGTTTGATTTTGAGTTTGTGAGTTATGAGAGTTAAAAGACTTGTTTAGTACTTAAAAATATTTTAATATACTTAAAAAACTAAAAATAGTTGTCCCCCACCCTAACTTAATTAATTAGTAAGTTACCAAACTACCCCCACTTAGTCGACTTAAGGCAGCCTTCCCAGGCCCCATTCATGAGTCCCCAACCATGGGGAGTGGTCTGAACCACGGATAGTACTGGTCACTCATGGTTTGGGTCTGAGGCTGGTCTTTTGGCCTTGGACCAGGACCTATCCATGAGCCCCCACCTACAGGGGGTGGTATGGTCCACGGACCGTACTGTCCAGGCATCAAATGGGGTTGTGACTAGGATGTTTTGGGGCTCGATTGAGGAGACTAAGTCTTGACTCATGATTCCCATCCATGGGGCTTGAGTCAGTCCACACTTCGTGGTCCTTGGTTTCATGGATGATGCTGCTTTTGGCAGCTTTTAGAGCAACCCTTTGGCTCTCATCAAGGACCCTTGAGGAGTTCTTGTGGGAGCCATGCCTTGACTTTTAGGCACTAGGACCTTATTACCAAGTTAGGGAAGTTATTTTCAGACTCTCACCTTACATTTTAACTTCATTAGGCTACTAGACTACACGTTAAGCTCTAGCTTAGGTCTTTAGATATACGGGGTGTTACATTATCTCCCCCTTGGGAACATTCGTCCCCGAATGATGATCAAAATACCAAACTAAGTTAGAAACTCTAAACCAACAGCCCATAATGCAAGAAACATAAAAAATGTGCAAAACTAACAAATGCACCATTCACAACTTGCACTTTTCAAAAGGAGGAATCCTCAACTCCTTTTACAAACATGGCCAAAGCAATGCAAGAAAGTAGGAACTACTTCTACTAACTCAATATGCATGCAACCCATCAATTTACATAAGAATGGGAGGAACTAACTTCTCCAACTCAAATAAGCTCAACACAACAATATAGAGCAAACATGTCATCTCATCAACACATCATCAAGCATGTTCATCATTTCATCTCATGGAGTAAAAAATGCAATCATCATACAAAATGCAAATCAACATGAGGAATATGTAAATCATGAAAACTCAATATATACTAAACGTGAATTCTCACAAGAACATGCATAATATAGGGAAATCATGGAAAATCATACAACACATATGACTCCCAAACACTAAACTTAAGAGGAACTAGTTACCTCATGCTTGCTTAGGAGTAGAAGGAAAAAAATGAGGATAACGGGACTTCATATCGGCCTCGGCCTCCCATGTAGCACTCTCAACTAAGTGATTCTTCCATAGAACCTTAACGGAAGCTACTTCCTTATTTCTCAACTTTTTCACTTGCCGATCCAAAATCTCAACCGAAACTTGTTCATAAGAAAGGTTTTCATCAACTCCTAAACCTTCTAAAGGAAGGATAGAAATCGGATCACCAATACACTTTTTGAGCATGGAAACAACGGGTGAACCGGAGCCAACTCATTTGGCAAGTCCACCTCATAAGCAACTTTCCCAATATGCTTCAAGATTTGGTATGGGCCCACATACCAGGGACTAAGTTTCCCCTTCTTGCCAAACCTCATCACACCTTTCATAGGCGAGGTTTTCAAGTAGACCCAATCACCAACCTCAAATTCAAGATCCTTTCTTCTATTGTCGGAATAGGACTTTTGCTAACTTTGGGCCGTCTTCAACCTTTCTCTAATGAGTCAAACTTTTTCAATGGCATCATAGACTAGTTTTGGACCAATTAGAGCAAACTCACCTACCTCAAACCACCCAACCGGAGATCTGCACCTTCTTCCATATAGTGCTTCAAACGGAGCCATGTCAATGCTAGAGCGGTAACTATTGTTGTAGGCAAATTCTATCAAAGGAAGATAATCGTCCCAATTACCCTTGAAATCAATCACACTCGGCCTCAGCATGTCCTCTAAGGTTTGAATGGTCCATTCCGCTTGACCATCCATTTGAGGGTGGAAGGTGGTACTAAGTTTAACATTGGTACCAAGTCTTTGTTGAAAAGCCTTCCAAAAATATGAAGTAAATTGAGTACCTCTATCCGATATGATGGACAAAGTAATTCCATGCAACTTCACTACCTCCCTGATGAACAACTTAGCATAGTCTTCCACCGAAAAAAGTAACCTTGACGGGAATGAAGTGGGTTGATTTCGTCATCCTATCAATAATGACCCAAATAGAATCATGTTGCCTTTGAGTACGAGGCAACCCCACAACAAAATCCATATTTACCTCCTACCACTTCCAAGTGGGAATCTTTATATCTTGGATCAAACCTCTCGGTTTCATATGTTTGGCCTTGACTTGTTGACAATTCTGGCACTTGGACACAAAACCCGTTATATACTTCCTCATTCCATTCCACCAATAGATTTCCCGTAGGTCACGGTACATCTTGGTGGCTCCTAGATGAATAGAATATCGCAAACCATGAGCCTCTTCTAGAATTTTCTCCCTCAAACCATCAACATCCGGTACACACAACCTACCTTGGTACCTAAGCACCCCATCTCCCCCTTGGGAGAAAACCTCAACGGACTTATTGAGAACGACTCTTTCAATTCCATCAAAATAGGATCAAGATGTTGCTTAGACTTCACATCAACTACAAAGGATGATTTGGAACTATGATGAACCAGGATTCCACCCTTGGTGGAATCCACAAGTTGGACACCTAGACGGGCCAACTTATGCACATCACGAATCAATTCCTTCTTCTCATTTTATACATAAGCCACACTACGCATGGACATTCTACTTAAGGCATTCACAACCACATTGGCTTTGCCGGGGTGGTAAAGTACACTCATATCATAATCATTTAAAAGTTCTAACCACCTTCTTGTTGAAGATTCAAATCTTTTTGGCTAAACACATATTGAAGGCTCTTGTGGTCGGTAAACACATCTACATGCACCCCATAGAGGTGTCTCCATATTTTCAAAGCAAACACTACTGCCGCTAGTTTGAGATCATGAGTCGGATAATTCTTTTCATGTACCTTGAGTTGCCTTGAAGCATAGGAAATCACTTTACCCCATTGCATGAGGACACATCCCAAACCCACTCGAGAGGCATCATAATATACCACAAACCCATCAGTACCCTCCGGTAAGGTCAACACCAGAGCGGATGTGAGTCTATTCTTCAATTCTTGAAAGCTTTTCTCACAAGCCTCCGACCACACAAACTTTGTTTTCTTTTGAGTTAAAGGCCGTTAATAGAGAGGCAATAGAGGAAAATCCCTCAACAAACCTCCTATAGTAACTGGCCAAACCCAAAAAAGTTTCTAATATTGGTAGGAGCTAGAGATCTAGGCCAACTCTTGACTACATCCGTCTTCTTAGGATCAACCTTATACCCATGCCCGACATAATATGACCGAGGAAAGCAACCGACCTTAGCCAAAACTCACACTTGCTAAACTTAGCTTATACTTGGTGGTCTTTAAGGACTTGCAATACTATCCTCAAATGCTTCATATGATCACCCTCACTCCTCGAATAGATCAAAATATCATCAATAAAGACAATTACAAACAAATCAAGATAATGCCTAAATACCCTATTCATTAGATCCATGAACGCCGTCGGGGCATTTGTTAGACCAAAAGACATGACTAGGAATTCATAATGACCATATCTTGTTCAAAATTCCATCTTAGGAATGTCAACTTCTCTCACCCTAAGTTGGTGGTAGCCTAACCTTACATCAATCTTTGAAAAGTAACTTACCCCTTGGAGTTGGTCAAACAAATCTTCAATTCTAGGGAGAGGGTACTTATTCTTTATAGTGACCTTGTTCAATTGGCGGTAATCAATACACATCCTAAGGGACCCATCTTTCTTTTTCACAAACAAAACCGGAGCACCTCATGGAGATATGCTTGGTTGAATGAAACCCTTGTCTAGCAAATATTTGAGTTGTGCCTTTAATTCTTTTAACTTTGTCGGAGCCATCCGGTAAGGGGGAATTGATATGGGTTGAGTATTCAGCAAAAGATCAATGCCGAAGTTTATTTCTCGTTCGGGAGTAATTCCGGGCAAGTCATCGGGAAAGACTTCCAGAAATTCCCTTACTACGGGGACCGACTCGAAATGAGGAGTCTCTGACTCAATTTCCTCAACTCTTACAATATGATAGATACAACCCTTAGAAATCATTTTACAAGCCTTTAGACATGAAATGAATTGACCTCTAGGGATTGAATTCCCCTCCTTCCATTCCAAAATAGGCTCATTTGGAAATTGAAACTTTACTACCTGAGTTCTACAATCAATGGAAGAAAAACAAGCATGCAACCAGTCCATTCCCAAGATGACATCAAAGTCCAACATATCTAATTCTATCAAATCAACCAAAGTGACTCTATGAGACAAAGAGATAGGACATCTCTTATACACTCTTTTAGCTATAACCAAATCACCTACCGGGGTAGACACGAAAAAAGGTTCTTTTAACTCTTCGGGAGATACTTCAAATTTCATAGCCACAAAAGGAGTAACAAAAGATAAAGTAGCACCGGGGTCTAATAATGCATAAACATCAATTGAAAATACTTGTAACATACCAGTAACAACGTCCGGGGACCCCTCTTGATCACTTCTAGATTGGAGAGCATAGAAGTGATTCTTCTTGGGAGCATCGGCATTAGAACCACTTAGAGGAGCTTGGTTATTCTCTTTCCCCTTGGCTGCACAAGTTGGACAATCTTTCAATTAATGTCCACGTTTACCGCATCTGTAGCACACACCCATTCCGGCAAGACATTTCCCCTCATGTTTCTTACCACACTTGGCACATGCAGGTCTCTCCATAGAAGATCCACCCCTATTTCCTTCTTAAGGATTAGGGTTAGACACCCTATCTTTGTTGGGTCTTGTAGAATTGGAGGAGCCTTGGTTGGAAAACCTTTTCTTGAACCTTTGTCCACTTTGACCCTCAAACTTACCCTTAGAAGAATTACCATCATCGAACCTTGTCCTATTTACCTCTCTACTCTTCTTCCTAAGCCTTGATTCCTTAACTTGTTGAGCATAGACCATTAGACGTGAAATGTCCATATTGTCATGAAGCTTAGCCGCACGACATTTTTCCTCAATTGAATCAGACACACCCGTCATGAATCGGCTCATCTCATCTCTAGGATTAGACACCAAAGATGGGACATATTTGGACAACTTAGTAAATTTCAAGAAGTATTATTGGACACTCATACCTCCTTGTCTAAGGTTGATAAATTCCTCCACCTTTGCTTCCCTCTTTTCCTGTGGAAAGAACCTATCAAGGAATGCCTTCTTGAACACTTCCCAAGTTATGTGACCCGCTCTTATAGCCCTATTATCCTTCCATTGAGTAAACCATACTTGGGCCACATCCTTTAATTGATACCCCGTAACTTTGGCTTTCTCTATAGAGGTCAACCCCATAGCATCCACTATCTTGTAGACCTCTTCCAAAACTTTAGTGGGTCTTCATTCACCTTGGAACCCAAGAAAATAGGAGGGTTCATCCTAGTAAAGTCTTAACCTTTAATCCATGGTGATTGCATTAGGATTCACTCGGGGCCCACCTTCCCTATTTGCTTGAGTCGTGATAGCTTGGGATTGAGTGGTGACGGCTTGAGTTTGAACCACCATGAGTTGAGTCAAGGTTTGGAGAGCCGCCCTTATCTCCACATTCATTATAGCTCCCTCATCATTAGGAACTTGACTAGCTTGAGGACCTTGAGGATCTTGAGGAGGAGCACCCTCATTCACCATCTCTTTGACCCTTCTTCTTAGGTTTTCCCTTCTTGTATTCATTTCCTATAATCACAAGAGAAGGGTTAGAAAAAAAGGACTTCATAGATTTAGAACTCCAAAGCACGACTAAAGAGTAATGAAAGAAGGGAATTTACCTAAACATCTTATAGCCTTTTATTCATAAGTGTGGCGCAGTTCACACTCTTGACAAAACTCTATTAGACGCGGTGCATGAGACATCAACCTAAATATTATTCCCAAAACCTTATGCACTGATACCAAGTATGTCACGACCCGAGAGTACCCCCCTAGACGTAACACAACGTACTTGACCCCGAAGGGGTCTCATACAAGCCTCTAGCATCATCATTACATAAGACATAGAAAATAATGCAGAAATTTAAAACTTTTACAATAGAAGTCCAACTTCACTTTTCATAGAAGAAAATCATAGAAAATCTAGACTTTGTCTCATACACCATCTAAAACATAGGAATACAAAATTTGGGACTTAGCCCTTTACATCAATAAAACTCTTAACATGAGAAGTACAATAGAAACTAGAAATAGGAAATCCCATCCTCGAACTTGAGGACTCACCACAACTTGGAGATAAGAAATCTAAGTTTTCTTCAAAAAAGAGTGAAAGTCACCTACCCGGAACCTACACTCATTAAGATGTAGAAGAAAGAAGGGGTTAGCACATGGTATGTACTAAGTATGGAAACATGAATAAAATCCTTAAATATGATAAAAAAAAAAGATATTTTTATTTGAAAAGTATGCATTTGTCAAGTTTAGAAACCAACATGCATTTACAATGTACAACCCAAACCATAATCACACTTACACTCATTACATGATAATGTCAACACCTTAGCAACCTCTAAGGAACACTTGTGCAATGTATGGTTGGCATCCCATAATACCAACCCTACTAAGTACCCTATTGAAGCTACCTTGGTCATGCATATCACCTTTAGACCTCATTATAATCATTAGTCACCAATACGGAAATAGTCACGAACATTACTTTGAATACAAGGGTAGTCATTCATAATCAACTAGCCATTCAAGACACATATATGCATTTGTATCTCATCATAATATAAAGGAACTATCCTACAACATCCTACTAAGTCTACTTGTGTAATGTGGAAGTGAAATCCCATATCCCCACTCCTACTAAGTAAACGCACCAAGAAGTCATAGTTTAGTTCAAGTCTCATTCTTTATCTTTCATTTAGGGAAGAATAGCCATAACCGACATAGACCATATGAGCTACATGGAATCCGGTGCCGTGTAACCATACACCGAAAGAAGGTGTCCTACTTGCCTAAGGTAGGACTAAATATATTAGCGTCTAGGTGGATCCACTAGCTAATTCCTATGTTGGCACATAGTTATGGGATAGGGAGATTGTTTCTAGAAACCCACCGTATTGCATTGTTGGATGAGCTTCCATCTCATGAGTTCAATTAGGATGACCCTCACTATTGCATTGGCAGGAAGGGCCTTACCTCATTGTCTATATCCACTCGGTACTAAGAATTATTTCCCAAGTTATACATGATTAAGTCTTGAATTGCATTTACATGTGTGAAAGAAGGCTCTATCCTTCATTCAATACAATTCAACAAAGTAGCTCATAGATTCATTAAAGGTGAGAATGTACTTTTAACCTTAGAATCACCATTAGTGTGTGAGTAGGATTTTCACAATACATTCATAGTGTTTTCATGAGAAATAGACTTCCAATCAACACAATATATCAACATCACCCTAGACTATTCATGCATCATCAAGTATAAGGGTAAGGGAATAACAAGCTTTCAACAATACCATACTTTACACATTAGTCATAGGAGAATTACTTTCTAAGTGAATCAATAAGTTATACGCAACTTCCATCAACATGTACAAACCCTATCAATTTACCCCTTTCCAGCTCATGAATCATGTCTCACAATTATACCTAATTATACTACAATAGGCATGAACAAAACAAGATTCAATAACAAAATTCACATAGAAACAATTCATAGTAATCATCTTGCATCAATACACCCATCACAATACTTGAAATTGGGGTCATGGGGTGTTCATGGGTTCAAGGGGAATTTTACAATGAAAATCACCATTAAACATCAAATCATCCATAATATAATGCAATTCACATAATAAAATCATTTTTAGGAAGAACCCATGGTTGGAATAGAAACCCTAGTTTTTCAACAAGTTACCAAATTTGAAAACAAGAGTTGAAGGGCTTCATGGAGAAAAGTGTTCCATGAATCAAAGTCCCCACACCTTAATTGATGTTTTCCCATGAAATTGGAGTGAAAATCTTGGAGCTTGAATCCTAATCTTGAGCTTTTTCTTTGTTCTTCAATGGAGTTTAGAGAGAGAACATTTTGAGAGGGAAGTGGGTTTGATTTTGAGTTTTTGAGTTAAAAGACTTTTTTAATACTTTAATATACTTAAAACAACTAAAAATAACCATCTCTCACCCTAACTTAATTTTTTAGTAATTTACCAAACTACCCCCACTTAGCCGACTTAAGGCAGCCTTTCCATGCCCCATTCACGAGTCCCCAACCGCGGGGCGTGGTCTGAACCACGGACTGTACTGGTCACTCATGTTTTGGGTCTGAGGCTGGCCTTTTTTCCTTGGTCCAGGACCCATCCATGAGCCCCCACCTACGGGGCGTGGTATGGTCCAGTGACTGTATTATCTAGGCGTCAAATGGGGTTGTGACTAGGAAGTTTTGGGGCTCGATTGAGGAGACTAAATCCTGACTCACAACTCCCATCCACGGGGCGTGATTCTGTCCACACTTCATGGTCCTTGGTTTCGTAGATGATGCTGCTTTTGACAGCTTTTAGAGCAGCCCCTTGGCTCTTATCAAGGACCCATGGGGGGTCCTTGTGTGAGCCATGCCTTGATGTTTAGGCACGAGGACCTTAGTACCAAGTTAGGGAAGTTATTTTAAGACTCTCACCTTACGTTTTAACTTCATTAGGCTACTAAACTACATGTTAGGCTCTAGCCTAAGTCTTTAGATATACGGGGTGTTACATCTATTTTGAGTTATAAATCTTGGGAATCTTTTATAGCCAATACTTGAGTTTTAAACTTAGTTTTTGAGGAAATTTTAAAGAGACATCTTGAGTAGAGTTTAAGGGAACTAATTATTCCCAAATGTATCATTTTTACATGGAGAAAAGGGAAGCTTTGATTTCTAAATAGAGTTTATGAGTTCAAATGTATTTCATAGTGGTTACCTCTTTTACTAGGATAGTTTGAGCAATATCTCAAACTAGAGAAAGTGTATGTTTTACACATTTAAGCATGAGTATATATTATTGGGAGTAGTATTGAGCATCGATATGGGGATGAGTTCAGACAATTTAAAGTCCTCATAAACTATGAATGCCAACATGGGTAAAGGATCATACTTTTGAGATGAATCCTTAGTGCCTTCGGGTAGAGCTTAGTGAATCCACTTAGATGAGGTGTTCTATATCCCAGCAAGGTATAGGATAGTTCTGGCAGTGTGGGCGAGATAGTGTATCATTTCATAGCTCATAGTGATGGTTGTCGTTTAAAGAATCTCTCAAATAAGAGTAAAGGGTATTTTTATTATATTTTTATATACATTCTTGAGTTGATATCTTTAATTTATGAAGCTTTAATCATGAAAATCTTTTATTACTGCTTTTGTAATGAGTTGAGTTGAGGTGAGTACTTTTTCAGTCTTGTCAGTTCAGTTATCTACATTTTCAATTCTCATTGCATACTCGTACATTCAATGTACTGATGTCATTAGACATGTATCCTTTTATGATGCAGATACACGTGTTCAGGTTTATCAACAAGTGCTTCGTTGGGATCACTTTACACTCTAGTTAGCTTTTGGTGAGCCTCCTTGTATTTTGGAGTACATCACATTTACTTTTAGTTAAGTAGCTTTGAGATGTCGTGGGTCTTGTCCCAATATTCCTCTTTAATAGTAGAGGCTTCATAGATAGTTATAGTTGATGAGTGTTTTACTTTCTTTTGAGCTTTTTTTACAAACCATAAGTATTTCTCTTGAGTATTTTTCGGACCTATGAGTTGAGTAATTGAGTTTAACGAATTTAATGTAGTTTTAACCTTATGTATGCTTGAGTTTGCCTTCCGCTTGTAGTCATCCAGGATGAGGGTTCGCTTAGGGTCCAACAACAGTTCTCGAATCCCGGCCACATCCACGATGTAGGCTTGGTTTGAGAAAAACTTGGTATCAGAGTACAAAGTTAAACTGTCCTAAGGTGTCTATGAAGTCGTATCAATAGGATCATTTTTATGGGTGTGAGGAATCTTAGTACCGGTATATGAAGAGTTCAGTAGTCATAAGATAAGTGTTTTATGAGTATTAGAGTAAGCAAATGTAGACAAGTTTAGAGGCAATGGAATAGATCCATAAGTTTAAAGTATTAGTGATAAACCTATGGAGGAGATGATTAGATGAGAAACCAAGTCAAGTGTTGAGAATCAGATAGCAATATGTTCAGAAAGAGTTAAAGGGATATACCAATTCATTCATTCTTTAGCGTATCCATCAAAGTGCAATCATTACAACATCTTGTTGATGTTTCTAATATCAGAATTGTGTCTATGAACTATGCTCATACACTTCAGAGGGATTCACATCAATGCTTAGTTTCCAGAATGAGGGGTAAAGACTTTAGCCCATTGATCTCAATCTTACTCCATAAAGTTATGGATATCAACCGCATACTATGAACCTATTCATATAAGCACTCATGTCTCATAGTATGCTCAGTATCGCAAATTCATTATTTGATCCCAATGGCTAGCAACATAATGTTATGTCATGTATATTCTTCTATCAGAACTCTCGAATGAATCGTGCTTATGATCTTTCACCCTAAAGCTCATTCGATGATCCTTTTTGTTATAGAGTGATGTTGATGATGGTAGTTGAGTGATGATAGAAGGAGAAGGTTAATGTTTCTTATGTTGGTAGCAGTTCTCTGCTTATTCCATCTAAGATTATAAAAGTGGAGAATGGATGAATGAAGTTTTACTACGAGTAATTATTAAGTGAGAGTAGTTTGTTAGCTCTTGATAGTAATGCATGAAATTTCAAATGATACATATGACGAGAGGATGAGGAATTATTAGTTGGTAGGAGTCCATGGATTGCATGTAGTACTAGGCTTAAATGTGGTGTTGTTACAGGTGGATGAGTACATGATGCATTAGATGCCTCTTGACTAGGACTTAAAGTTTTGTTGAATGTAGTGGTAAGGAGTTGTATTCTTAGGATGAGATTCCCTATAGAGGTATAGAACATGAATCTTATGGTTTAGATTAGTATAAAAATCTCATGTTTAACATCTTGTGAATTAGAGATTTGGCTTGAACACATTAAGAGCAGTCAGTTTAACTTAGACATTGGTAAGGGTAGTCATGAACCCTTCTAGGAGTTATGAGTTGTAGCTAATGAGGTGTGGTATTCAGAAAGGTGAGCATAGTTGAAGAGTGTTGCTAAGCTTAAAAGCTATCAGCCATATCAGTCAAAGCATATTATTTTTACTCTTACTTCATACTCAGATACCTTTGTTTCAGGTAAAGATAGCTTCATATAGAGAGTGACTAGGTTCAAACTCATATCGTTCTTGACTTATGTGCTAAGACAGTTCCAAACTCTTAGTAGGAATCAGTTCCACTTATGTTAGTAGGAAAATTTAGAAGTTAGAAAGATAGTAAGAGTAACCCATTTTCATTCTCAGTCCAACAGTCATTCGAGGATGAATGATCCCAAGTGGGAGATATTGTAACATCCCATAAAATTTTAAGTCAAGACTCGAGCCATTCTTCATTTGTGAAAATGATTTTACTGAGTGATTCTAAACTTTTTTGGTGTTAAGGTCACTAGATATAACACCTCGGATTTCAAAAAGAACTAAAGAAATATTTGTTCAAGTCACCCATCAATTTTTAGTTTTGGGTCAACTTCAATGGGCCATATCTTTTAGCACATAAAAAGTTAGGTGGCCCAACTACCAAATTGAAGGTCTTTGATTCCTCTTTCCAACAACCCCAAGTTTGCTTAATTTTGAGCTCAGAGTAAAAAGTAATACTTGTTTGAGTGAAGCTTCTCTGTTTAAGGCATCTCATATTATAGAAGGGTATTTTGGTATTTTTCTTTCTCCTACTAAGTCTAGCAACGTTTTACTCACCCAATTAAGGGTCTTATCAGATGCTAAAGCATTTTTGGTCGTTCCTAAACACTTAGAAAAATAAGAGAAGAGTTCAAGAGGAGAAAGAGCTACGTTTTGAGCATTTGTCAAGATTCCATCAATTTTCACCAAGAAAATTATTCTTTGCAAATAAATAAGGCTTCCCACAGTGATGGACTTGTTCTTCCTCACGCCATACATCTAATTTATCCGCAAAATCATTGTATCTAAAGGATTCTTGCATATTTCTTGAGTTTGGTTCAATTTTTTAAAACAATGGAGTCATGAATTCTTTTGTATTGGGGATCGTTGGTAAGAGTCATGTTTCAAGGAGGTTTGTATGAGAAATTCTATGATTTTGTGTTGGGTTTGCGAATCAAAAAGAGTTTAGGAGAAATCATTCAATTCAAAACGAGTTAGGACCCTAAATTGAGAGGAAAAATTCATCGGTTTTCTAGGTAGGGGGCTGGGGCGGTGCACCACCCATAGCGCCAAGGCTGAACTTCAGTAGTTCAGGCCCTGGCGCGACATGTCAGCAGTGCGCCAAGGCCTGATTTCTGAACTTCAAGACCTGGGGCGACGCGCCACTAGTGCGCTAGGGTCGCCTGGTCCTTTTTCTTTCCGTGCTTCTTTCCTAACGTGTTCTTTTGAATCATGACTACCTATTCCTCTTTGTATTAGCTCCTAAAGGCTCCATTCATCCTTGAGATATCCTACATGTCTTAGTTCATATTCCAAACTAAAGTGAGTTTCAGAAAAAAGTACAAGCGTTTGTTGAGTTGATTTTGAGCTATTGAGTTCCTGATCGTTTTGGAAACTCTATTCCTAAGTTTTGAGTTGCTATATGTTATGCATTGAGGTTCTTGTGTTGATATGTTCATGTATATATTTCAGCATAAATCCTATGAATTGGGTATTCTTGAGATGATTAGTATCGTCAAGTTTTGAGTTCTTGAGGTCATGAGTTCTGAGTATTGAGTTTCCTATATTGTCATTGAGATCCTTGAGTTGATTCATTCATGTTAATATTTCAGCATGAACTATATTTTGAGTTATAAATCTTGAGAATCTTTTAAATCCAATACATGAGTTTTAAAATGATATTTTGAGGAAAGTTTAAAGAGACATTTTGAGTACAGTTTAAGGGAACTTAGTATTCCCAAATGTATCATTTTTACATTGAAAAAAGAGAAACTTTGATTTCTAAAATGAGTGTATGAGTTCAAAGGTATTTAAGAGAAGTTACCCTTTTTTTAAGAGGATAGTTTGAGCAATTATCTCAAACCAGGGTAAGAGTATATTTTACACATTTAAGCAGGAGTATATATTAGGAGTAGTAATGAGCACCGATAAGTGGATGAGTTCAGAAAACTCAAAATCCTCATAAATGATTGCATGCCAACATGGGTAAAGGATCATACTTTTTAGATGAATCATTAGTGCCTTCAGGTAGATCTTAGTGGATCCACTTAGTTGAGGTGTTCTATACCTCGGCAAGGTATATGACAGTTCTGGCAAAGTGAGCAAGATGCTTTATCATCATTTAGCTCACAGTGATGGATGCCGGTCATAGAATCTCTGAAATAAGAGTAAAGAGTATTTTTATTGTATTTTTATATACATATCTGCCATTTATGAGTCTTTAAACATGTAAATCTTTTGTTACTGCTTTTGTAATGAGTTGAGTTGAGTTTAGTATTTTTCCAGTCTTGTCAGTTCAGTTATCTACATTTTCAGTTCTCCTTGCATACTTGTACATTCAATGTACTGATATCCTTCGACCTGCATCCTTTTATGATGCAGATACAAGTGTTCAGGATTATCAACAGGTGCTTCATTGAGATCACTCTACACTCCAGTTAGCTTTTGGTGAGCCTCCTTATATTCTAGAGGATTTCACATTTACTCTTTGTTTAGTAGCTTTGAGATGTTGGGGGTCTTGTCCGATAACCCTATTTAATAGTAAGGACTTCATATATAGTTATAGTTGAGGAGTCTTTCAATATTTACTTTCTTTTGAGTTGTTTACAAACTATAAGTATTTCTATTGAGTATTTTCTAGACCTTATGAGTTGAGTAATTGAGTTTAACCGATTTAATTCAGTTTTAAGCTTTATGCATGCTTGAGTTAGTCTTCCGCTTGTATCAGTCTGGATGACGGTTTGCTTTGGGACCAACAATGGTTCTCGAGTGTCAGTCATGTCCAGGGTGTAGACTCGGGTCGTGATACATCAGACCACTAAAAACTCACAATCTGATGAGTCAATCTAGTCAAGGGAGATGTAATAGTAGAAAAGTCTACACAGATAGTCGGTAATAGCCCACAAGTCCTACAAAACTTCGAATCTCAATAACCGATGTGGTGTGGTCCAACCCCTCACTGCCTTAATCTTGACTGGATCTACCTGAAAACCCTCTTTAGACATCATGTGTCCCAAAAATGCCACATAATCGAGCTAAAACTTGTACTTAGATAACTTGGCATAAAGCTTTTCTTCCCTCAATCTCTCGAGTACAATTCTCAAATGTCTATCGTGATCCTCCTCAATCTTGGAGTACACCAAGATGTCGTCAATGAAAACTATCACAAAGGTATCCAGATAAGGTTGGAACACCTCGTTCATCAACTCCATGAATGATGCATGGGCGTTAGTCAAACCGAACAACATCAAAAGAAACTCTTAGTGACCATAACGAGTCCTCAAAGTTGTCTCAAGGATATCCAACGCCCTATTCATCAATTGGTGATAACTGAATCTCAAATCAATCTTAGAATACATAGATGCACCCTGAAGATGATCAAAAAAATCATCAATACGATGAAGAGGATACTTGTTCTTCACTTTCACTTTGTTCAACTGTCGATGATCAATACACATCCTCATGTGTCCATCTTTCTTCCTCACAAAGAACATAGGATCACCCCATGGAGAAACACTAAGGCGAATAAATTCCTTATTCTACAAATCCTGC
This sequence comes from Solanum stenotomum, assembly GCF_019186545.1. Lineage (NCBI taxonomy): Eukaryota > Viridiplantae > Streptophyta > Magnoliopsida > Solanales > Solanaceae > Solanum > Solanum stenotomum. Next base: position 29,625,219 of record NC_064291.1, read on the forward strand.
AACTGATCCTCCAATTCCTTCAACTCAACTGGAGCCATACTATCAGAAGGAATAGAGATGGACTTGGATCCCGGCTCCAAGTCAATAGCAAAGTCATTATCCCTATCCGGAGAAACACCTGGATGATCAGTAGGGAACACATCTATAAACTGTCAAAGCACGGGCATATAATCCATGAGAGGTGGCTCAACAGTAGTATCCCGAATGAAAGTCTAGTAGGACAAAAACCTTCTATCAACCAATCTATGAGCTCTAATGAAGGAGATAACCTTGCTAGGGTAAGAACCACTAACACTATCCACTCAACTCTCAGGACACCCGGCATCGCTAAGGTCACATTCTTAGCATAGCAATCAAGAATAACATGATACGGAGAAAACAAATCCATACCCAAGATAATATCTAAGTCTATCATCCCCAAAATGATCAGGTCTACCTAAGTATCATACCTAGCCAAAGAAACAAGACAGGATCGATACACTCGATTTACCACTAAGGATTCACCCATTGGTGTAGAAACATGAATAGGCATAGGCATGCAATCAGAAAACATATCAAACCCAACAACAAAATAGGTAAACACATATGAGAAAGTAGATCCCGAATCAAACAACACAGACACAGGTCGATGGCAAACTTGGACGATACATCTAATCACAACATCAAAAGTCTCAGCCTCAAGACTCCTTAGAAAATCATAACACTGGTCATCTTGGCCGCCTGTAGTCTAAGTAGAACCTCTACCTCCACCTTGAGGAGCTGGAGTACCCCTACCAGTAGTCTTGTCACCTCTATCGGACTGAAATTTTCCTCGACTCCTGGCTGAAGGCACATAATTCCTAACTAGAGAAGTCGAATAACTACGTTGAGGTCCTAAATGAGTCTGTAAAGGACATTGCCGCATCATATGACATGGATCCCAATAAGTAAAGCAAGATATTTGCACAGATAACTACTGCGAACTGGACGAACTACCATGGCCACCTCGGCCAAAAAAATAGGATCCTCGGGCTAACTATCCACTCACAACTGTCACTACAACAAATTTGACTATTAGTGACAAATAAATTTGTCCATTCAAACTAATTCGTCAATCATTAATCTCTAAAGCATGGGTCACTAAATGTATACAGAGACAACTTAGTGTTTCGTCACTAAATAGAGTTGTAATTGATACGGAAATACTTTTTGTCCCCGAATGTATAGTATTGATAACGAACTTGTTTGTCACAGAAATAATAAAATTTTGCAGGTAATAGTATATTTTCATCACTAAAGAGGTTATTAAGGCCGACAATAATGATGCGTCACTAACTATTTAGTTTAATCAATGACGACATCATTTGTCTCTAAAGTTACATGTATTTTGCAGTTGAAAAAATATTATTTCATCACTAAAAACTATCTTTTACATACATATTCCTTTTTGTCCCTAAATGTATAAATTAGTGACAATTTTATTTCATTTACAATTTGTAGTTGAAAATGATCCTATCGTCACTAAAAATATTTCTTTTACTGACAAAAAAAAGAAAGTTAATATGTAGGCAATAAGAAGGCAATCACAATTTCGAGACAAATATTATTCTAGTCACTAAATATCATACTTTTTATGACGAAAATGTAATCGTCTTAAAAAATACATGTAGTCGTCACTAAAAGTTAAGACTTAAAGGATAAAATATTTTGTCATTAATCACAAGTATCTAATGACATCTAATTCATAGCAATACTGTTCACAATTGTATTTTTGATATTGCTTCATTTCCTAGTTTCGGAAGTTCCCAAACTGAGAGACAATTTTTCACAGTGGTGTGGCCTCAACTTAATTCAACGGCCTTTTGTAATGTCATTCAAATCAGTGTAACAACATAAAGAATGTAGCATCTGTGTTGTCAATAAACGCAATCAGTCACTTGGCCTAAAATCTGCCTGAAGTGCAGGAACTAATTGGCCAAAGAGGCAGCAGTTTTGACTAAAATGTAGCAGGAATCAGGCACAAATTACAGCAGTAAGTGGTCCCAATGCAGCGGTAAATGACCCAAAATTCAACGACAAAATGGCCTCAAATCGCAGCAGCAAGTAGTCCTAAAACGTAGAAATAATCAGCTTCAGATTACAGCAACAAATGGTCCCAAAATAAAGAAGCTCATCACCATAATGCAGCTGTAAATAGCCAAAAGTGCAGCTGCAAATCACCCAAAATTCGTCGGCAAAACGGCCTCAAATAGCAGCAGCAAATAGTCCCATAACATAGCAAAAAATCAGCTTCAGATTGCAGCAACAAATAGTCCAAATATGTAGCAGATCAGCCTCAAATGCAGTAACTATTTACAGTAAAATACAGTAGTTACAAGCAACACATAGAAACTGTCCATCGGCAACTCAAGAGTGCAACAACTCAACAGATACAAGATCATGTGATGCTTGAGATTTTCCTCAAGTTATGAAAAACAAGATAATTTAGAATGAGAGTCAAGAAACAATTAGATGGTTTAAATTAGAGTCGAGAAAAAATTAGCTTTTTATAACATGAGAAAAAACATTTTCAGTATCTTTATGAGAATGAACATAGAAGGCTGATTACAAACAAGAATACCAATATCAAACCTAAGAAATTCAAGAAATAAGGGCTATCACCATCCAATTTCCAATGTCGCACAAGTTCAGAAGTTTTCTAAATTCTTAAGCATGGTTGGACCAAATCCAGGAAGAGAGTGAGCATTGGAGAAATATTTTGTGAACTGAAAACTAAGATAAAGACAGTAAAGAAGAAAATAAATCAGGACAGGACATCACTGATACAAACGTAGGACGCCTTTAAACGTTGAATCTTGCAGTGGTCAAGAAGAAGAAATAAATGAATTCATACTTCCATTTCCCAGCCGTTTACTATGAAGGAATAAATTTAGGATGATGAATAGCGGGAAACATATAAATCAAAATCTAGAGGAGTGACAAAAGCATTCAAACATTTTGTTTGATCAATGTGAGAGAAAGGAGCAACACCAAGTGCTAAAAGATGTTACAAGCACACAAATCTAATTATATAAACACGATTTCACCAAACTATAAGTGCTACATGATGTTACAATATTGGAAAGGAGAGAAAGTAATCACTCAAGATTTATTTCCAGGAATACTAAATACCAAAGTTTTCATACATCTTGTATGCTTCTAAATCAGCCTGTACTAGTTCTTAAAAATAGTTAACAAATTTCAGGATGTCTAGAATCAACTTTCGAAATAAGAAAGAGCACATTTCAACTACATAGGAAAAACATCTTAATTCCTTCATACTTTTGACATTAGCGCATATTTGACCATAGAATGAGTACGACAAACATCAATCAATTCACAACGAACAGAGACTTTGCAACATATAGAAATATTCAAGCATAAAGGAATGTAAATGATCATGTGTTCAAGAAATTTTCACACCAAATCTACACCAACGTGAGTACTTAAGTAACCTACCAGAGTCAAACCATAATTTTTTTTCCAATACATACAGTGATTAAAGAATAAAATGAATGCTTCACCAATGAAAGGCCATGAATATTTGTATGAAACTCCTCGTTGGTGTCTCCCCGAGACTTGCTGGAGGATAGGCACCGTTGGGTTTTTGGTGATTCCAGACAATGGTGAGAGATCATGGGATGAACGAAAAGAGAATAGGGTACTGGCCTCACTGGAGATGGAGGCAGCGGCTAGGGGAAGAAAAGAGACGGAGGAAGAGAGAAGGTGAGGAGAGGTGTTTGGTGGTCTTCTAGTTGCCCTCGTGGAGAGGAGTGTGAAGAGTGGTAGGTTCTCATGGTTCTGGCCAGAGCCACTGGTGGTGGAACGACGGCGACCTTTGGCTTGTTCTTGCCGAAAAAGTGAGAAGAGCGTGGAGTTGAGAGGTACGGCAGATCTTTTGGGTTGCGGGAGATTAGGAAATTAGAGTAGGGTATATGGTAGATATCGAGTATTATGCCAAAATTATAATTTTAAACATCGTGATTTAGAAATTATGATATTTGGTATGATTGTTAAAAATTATGTTATTCGGTATGATATTTGGTATTTATAAAATAAGGGGTCGTTTGGTTACTGTATAAGAGACATCTTATTCATGTATAAAAAGTTGCATTAGCTTTACTGTGTTTGGTAGAAGTTTTGTATTAGGTATAAAAGTCAGCATAACTTATACCACGTTTGGTTGGTAAGAATTTAAATGTTGAATAATAGTTATTCATGTATTAATTTATACGGTGTTTGGTTGCATTTTTGTAGTCCTACATAATTAATACCAACATAACTTATGAGGGAATCTATGTATAAAGTTATGCAGGGTAGAAGGTGGAATAAGTTATGTGGGTATTAGTTATACATGTATTAAAATGATAGATTACATATTTACCCTATTAATTTATTTTTTATTTTTTAATTGGAAACTTTACTGTTTCCTATATACGTTTGTTGTTTTTATTTCTTTTTATATATAGATCATTTTCATTTCTTTTAATTTATTTTATTTTATTTAATTGGAAACTTTACTGTTTTCCTATCTACGTTTGTTATTTTTATTTCTTTTTATATATAGACTATTTTCATTTTTTTTTATATTTACCGTTTTTATTTATTTATGCAAATATAAATATTTTTTTAATATTAGAGATTTGATTGTATATTTTTTGACGGTACATATGCTAATCAAATATTAGCATTATGCTGGAGTTGTTCTATCAGTTTAGGATTTTTTTGTTTCCAAATTAGATTATTTCTAGTTGTTTTTGTTTTGTCTATTTTGTTGACCGACTTGGTCACTCTTGGACCTTGTTTGGACACATTTTTATTTGATGAATAAATAGACATGGTCCAATGTTGATTAAAAAAAATAAAAATATTAGTATTGTATATTATTCAATATATTCCACATTTTATTAACATGTATTATTATTTTGTAAATAATATATATTAATAATTTACTACAAGTTTAATATAATAGTTAATAATTCATGTATTGTAATCTCTACATAACTAAATAATACCTACATAACTAATATCCACATAGCTAATACCCGCATAATTAAACCCTGCATAACTAATACCTGCATAACTAAACCCTGCATAACTAAACCCTGCATAATTAATACCTGCATAACTAAACCCTGCATAACTAATACCTGCATAACTAAACCATGTATAACTAATATCTGCATAACTCTAACCAGTAACCAAACGGCCCCTAAATACTTAAGTGTCGAAAATATCGTGTCAAATTATGCAGTTATTACATATAAAATTCATATATATGTAACTAAAATATATAAAATAGTAATTAATTGTTTCGATGTTGAAATTTTGATTATTTTATCTTGATTTAATTGTTCTTTTTGGATGATTGATTAACGAATAAAATTATTTGTACTTTATTTTAAATATTTTTATATGTGTAAGGTATTAACATGACATATTTGAGATGTTTCTTGGAAAGTAAAAGTCGTAATTCTTTATTATACCAAATATATGTAAGTTGAAGTTGACCAAACAATGGTAACTGATTTATTGTACCGCAAAATAACAAAATCAAACTTTAAATTGTTGACCATACCAAATTAATTTGATATGATAATGGTGTAGTATTTTTGAAAACTGTAAATCGAAACTATCAAACCAAACTTTTCAATAGCATACCATGCCCACCCCTAGGTAAAAATAGGAAAGCGAGTGAGATTTAGAGCCCATTTGGATTGACTTAAAAAAATAGCTTAAGTCAAAAATAAAAGTCAAACATAAATAACTTTTAAGTCAAAAAATAAAAAGTAGGGAGAGACCTACTTTTGATTTTTAACTTATTTTAAGTTATTGTTAACATTGTCAAACAATTACGAATTTATTTTAAGTCATTTATTAATTTATTTTAAGTTATATTTATATTTAGAAAACATTTCTAGAAGTAAAAAATTGATTTAAAAGTAGATTTGACCAACTTTTAAGTCAATCCAATTAAGCAACCTCTTAATCTCCACCATCTGATTAGATCATATGAATAGTTGAGATGGAGAGTTGAGTTTTGAATTTGAATTTGGGCCATAGTCTGCTCAATTTGGCTAAAATAACATAAATAGTATAAGCTTTGACTAGAAATTAAATAACAATGGCTATAATTAAATTAATTGAAAAGAATTGGAAGAGATTGTTATATAATAAAAATACTTATAATTAGTAAATAAAAATAGGTAATCAATATTGCGTAAAACCTTTTTAATAAATAATAATATTCATATAAAAATAAGCATCTCATTAATTTATACGTATATTTTGTAAGTTATATACTAAACACACATATATATTTATATATATTAATTATAAAAATAAATATGAAAAATTCATCATTTGGTATCGATAATTGATAACAGTAAATAGCAATGTCACTTTCCCTTTTTCATATGATATAGTTCGACATTATCATATTTATCATTTGTCACTTGTAATTAGCAACATGTGTAGCCAAAACATTATTTTCTATATTAGTAATGCATTATTTTTTTTTAGAAAATAGTTAGATTATTTAGCTACAAATTTTATATAATCGCTATTTGAACATTGCATAATTTGTGACAAAACTATGTTGCCACTAAATCACAGGTTGATTAGAGACAATAAAATGATTGTCACTTACTGTTTATATAATTAGTGACAAAAATGAAGGTCACAATTAATAAAACAATTTGTGGCTAAAACAATCAACATTTAACTATGAACTCTAATTTGTTACTATTTCAACAACCTATTTTTCGTGATAAAATAATTTTTTGTCCAAATTTATAGCTACTTTTAAGACGAATAATAGTTTGTCACAAATTGAGTGTATTAATAGCGACAAAATAAAGTGTCACTAGTAACATTAAATTTGTCGCTAATGATCCTTAATAAGTGACACCAAATTATGTTTTGGTGGGAAACTTTAGAGGACAAAATTTTGCTACGAAATTAGATGTTTCGTCACTAAAAGTGTGTTGCTCATGCATTTAAATACGAAATGTAATTTTTGTCACAAAAGGTGAATAATTAGTGACGAATTTTGTGTCGTACCTAATAATTTCACAGCTAAATATCACATTTGTTGTAGTGTGTTGGCATAGAAGCATAAACCGGCCCACGACGCTAGAAGGAACCACTATCTCTATGTGTACCTCTGCCTCCAGATGAGGCATCAGAAAATTGACCAGAAGAATGAGCCCTCTTGGGCTCCCCAAACTATTCTTAAACCATTAACTCCGCCTCTTTGGCGGTGCTCACAATGGATTTGAAGGAAGTCCCCTCTCTAGCTGCCCTGAACGCATAAGATATGACGGAGAAACTCAACCCTCTCACAAACCGGTGAACTCTCTCTACCTCATCCGACACAATAGTGGTATCATGCCTAGAAAGCTCATAGCAACGGACCTCATACTCGGTCACAGAAAAACTGCCCAGAACCAAGTTCTCAAATCTCAGACGGCTCTGTTCTCTCATGCTCCACGACATGAAGTTGTCCTAGATAGCACTAGAAAATACAGCTCACTCTATAGGATGAAGTCCAACTAGTCTAAACCTCACAAAAGTCCTCCACCACTCTCTAGCACAACCACGAAGCTGAAGGGCAACAAATCGAACAACACGAGCATCCACCATGCCTACAGCCTCATGCATCCGTTGGCACAAAGTAAAGAACACATGAGCATCCTCGCTCTATACCACCCTGAAATTGGAGTGGTTTCATTTTTTGAAACCTTTTATAACACTCCTTATCAGTCGCTTTCAAGATAACCTCCAAAGCAATCTGTGCACCAACAGTCGGTGAGTAACCACGGGTGGCTGGCCCACGTAAACATGAACACCTGGAGTCTACTACTGACCTAGGGTCTGTGCCCATGGAGAAAGGCTCTCTAACACACCAAGCATCCTCAACAAAGTCTCATGAAAGAACAGAGCTCTAAACTCGGGAGGTGTTTACATCCCTACTTTATTCAAATAAGGCAAAACATTGTGGTGACTCAAAAAATAATCAATTAATTCAATTTTAAAAGAATTTTAAGAAAAAAGAGTTTTAAAAGAGTCGCTACCTAATTTTAGAAAAAAATTAGGAAACCAATTAAAAAATAAGTCTACGAAACCATTAGATTCTAGGTAAGGGTTCAAATTATTCCGAAGGGAAGGTGTTAGGCATCCTTCAAAATCCACAATTGTGGGTCCCGACTGAATTTATTTAATAAATTGAGGAGTAGAAAAAAACAATATACAAGTATCATGCAATATACACAAGTAATAAAATAAAACAATAATATAAGACACGGCCAAAGTTTGCCTAACATCGATATATACAAAATAATGAATAGAGATTATAATTTGAACTTCATTTGAATAACTTCAATGGGAAGCAACTTCGAGTACCTGTAAAGACACTTAGTAAAAGTATTAGTAATAAATAAATATGAATAAAAATAAATAAATTAAATAATATTTTTTAAAAAATCCATCTTAAATACATGGGAGGCATTGGAAATCGATAGTAATTTCTTCATCGACCAACTTTAACATATGAAAAATATAAACTTAAACTAAATGTCTGTCTTTTAACATTGGGGAAGCCTAGAAAACCGATGGAGGGATTTTTTCATTGGCCAAATTTAACTTACAAAATTTAAATAAGATTGACAGATAAAAATTCAAGTGAATAATGATAAAACTAACAGGCCAATCAAAACTTGAACAGTAGCAAATTTACCGAGAAAAAACTCAAAATACAATTCATTCAAAATCAATAAATAAAGAATCAAAATTTATGAACACGAAGTTTACTACTAGCTCCAAACATTCAATAAAATAAACACGAAATAAACTAGGCGAAATGGTCTGGTAAACCCTTGTACTTGTATCAGTTTGTATTCTGAACCCTTCTACTTACCTCCTTGTCGTCTGGACCCTTAAACTCAATTAAAATGAGACTTTTAAGTCCCTCCAACCATGTGTGTAGCTCACTCTCCTTTATATAATTGACATGTCATATCCACGTCAGATATATTAATGCCATATCATATCCACATTAGATATATTAATGCGATATCATAATTATTTCATAACTATTTTTTAAAATTATTAACCAAAATTATTTAATAAAATGTAAAATAATAACATTTTAATTTATTTTTGGCAATTTTTAAAGTGAATTTACATACATCCAATTCTCCCTATTTTCACTGTTTCACTACCAAAATCGATCGGAGAAAGTCATCGCCGTCGTCGTCGCCATTTTAGCCGGCGAAATCACATATACTTTCTCCCTCACCCATCTTCATCTCCCCCGCACACCATCACTATTTTTCTTTCCTCCTCCAACCTCCACGAAAACAACAACCTAATCCACCGCACCACCAGATCTGGCCGAAAAACCTCTTCACGGCCATGACCGTACCCTCACCCACCTCATTCTCCCCTCCACTAGCCAGTGTCGCCTCTCTCTCACACTAATCTACTGCAAAACAGTGGTGGCGTGCACCACCAGCGCCGTTTCTCTCTCTCACGCCACTGCGATTCAGTGGTCTCCGGAGAGCGTTGGTCCGCTTTCTCCCTCTACGGTGAATCAGTCACCAAAATTTGCTAAACAATCAACTTTGAATTTCTATTTCCCCATAAGAAATTTCAAAAAAAAAAAAAAAAAAAAGGTGTACCTTTCTAAGAAGTAAGCAAAGGGAGCAATGGAGATAGTAGCAAAAATAGGCTTATATGCTGACTGAACGAAACGATCCATCCCACTATCCATCACTAATTTTGTTATTAGTATGATCCCAGTAAATTGTGGAGAAGGAAAAAAAAAGTTTGGTCACGCGTGAAAATGGCCAAAAAAGACGCGGTAGTGGGCACTAGCTAGTGGGGGAAGAAGACTTACTTTTTAATTAATTGTTTTTTTAAAAAAATATTTCTTTTATAATTTTAATATTTTTTTAACCTAAAAAAGTTATTCACTCACCTTAAGGTGCGTGAAGTCACACACTTTCGCCAACTCAGCCATCTTAAAGACACATAAGCTTGGTCAATGGTAAGAGGGATTTGTTAAATTGTGTTTTATTGAGTTTAAGTGTCCAAATGACAAAGGCGTAAGTAGAAGGGTTCAAAATACAAACTGATACAAGTATAAGGGTCCACCAGACTATTTTGTCAATAAACTAATGAGCAACAACAAATAAATCATATTAAATCATCATTAGGAGTATATTGTTTCTATATACACCAAAGTAACAAAATAAGAAAATATTAAACAAATTAATAATAAAACAAATGAACCAAAATAACTGTAACTATTGATTTAGATATTATGTAGAAAATAATAAAAATTAGAGAAAAAAGTTTAAAAGTAAAACAATGGCTTACAGTAAGTGTGAGGAACGAAACTACCGGAGAAGAAATAACGGTGTCCGGAGTTTAGAGTTGTGATCGGTGGATTTGTTGCTTCGCCGGAGTTTTGAGCTGCTCCAGCTCGTTTGTTATGATAGAAAATGTTAGAAAGGGTTTTGGGTTGCCTAGCGGAGCTCGTAGATGGAACTGCTTCAAATCGCTGCTCGCCTGTATAAATGGAAAAACAAAAACGTAAAGGGGAAAAGGGATGGGAAATGGCAGTGTGCTATTATAACTCGGAGTTCACCGGAGAAAAAAGAAGATTAGCTTTGAGGTTTTGGGTTTGGTTTGGTGGTGGTCGAATTTTGTTGTTGTTGGTCGGAAAACATAGAAAATGGGGTCGGTTTAGTGTGTTGTTCGCTAGAGAAAGAAGAAGATTAGCTTTTGGATTTTGGGTTTGGTTTGGTGGTTGTTGTTGAGGATTATTTGTGGCGGTTTGATGTTGTTTTAGCTGCTGTTTGCTGCTGTTTGGTGCTGTTTCAGCTGCTTCTTAGGAGCTTATTTCAGGCGGCTGGAGGTCTGGTTGGGTCGTGAGTGACTTTTCCGGTGTTAAGCTGGCCGGAGAGGAAGAAGACAACGGTGGTTTTGCCAGATTCCAGCGTCGTAGCTTCATCAGAAAAAGCAAGGAGAAGAAGAAACGGGTGGTGGCTTGGTGATGAAATCTGATGGTGTCAGGCTGGTTGTGAAGGGAAAATGAGAGCCGAGATCTGGTGGTGAACCGGTGGCTGTTTTCTGGTTGTTTGGTGCCGTAAAAAAGAAGGGAATGGGGTGTTTGGGTGGTGGATTTGCCGGATTCCGGCGGATCTACGGTGAGCTTGTCCCCGGAAAATTGTGAACACTAAAAGAAACTTGTAAAGACTAAAAATTCTGAAAATTACCCCCTAAAATCTTATTCACCACCACTAACTTAATAACTAAGAAATAACTTAAATAGACAATCGAAAATCACATATAGTACAATACCACTATCTTAAAACCATGTGCTAAAACCACTAGCTAATAAAATATGTGTATGAAATATTATCCATATTTGAATGCATTTCTATATTGTGCAAAATATCAAAATAAATATTAACAAATGTAACGAATAAAATAATTATTAAAAGATGTAATGAATGTAACTAATGACATGTAAAAAATGCAATTTAACAGAAATAACGATTTAATCAAAATGAACAAATATATGAACGTATTAAACCGATTGTGACAAAAACATAATGCAATTAAAATTAACTAATAAAAAATTCTGAAATTTTAACAAATAAGGATAAATATCGATAAATTTATTTTAAAATTTGAAAAAAAATGTATTTTTGAACTATTGAATAAATAGAACTTAAAAGTTACGAATTTTAAAAATGTTAGGCCAAAATTGGGTGTCAACAATTGTCCATTTCGTTGGATATGATTGATGAAAGAAATCATTGAAATAGAAAATTGACAAACCCAATTTTGGCCGAACACATGACCTTCATATAAACGTGTGGTTGGAATGTGGTGGGAGTTGATCCTCAACTTGTTTCCAAAAGGTTCCACGTTGTGTTGCGTCCTTGTTGATGTAGCCCACACCTATGACTTATTTAAGAATGCATCCTCTAGGATGTTCTCCGAAAAACAAAGATAAAAACTCATTAGTAGAGATAGAATTAAAGAAAAATGTAGCATCTCTTTCTATACGACGAATGAAGATGATTCATCAATAGGATATAAATGCATGTCCATAGGTAGGACGAATAAAAATAATCCATCGGTAAGATCTGAATGTATATCCTTCGATGCCAACCTCTTCCGACTTCAACATGGAAAAGATAGAGTGTGCATCCTTCACCTATGAATAGATAAGACTTAAATGCAAATATCTTTCAACGCAAGTCTCCTTCGACTTGAACGTGGAATAGATAGGGTGCACATCCTTCACCTCCGAATAGATAAGGCTTAAATGCAAATATCTTTCAACGCAAGTCTCCTCCGACTTGAATGCAAGATAGATAGGGTGCACATCCTTCAACTCCGAAGAAATGTAACATAAAATGAAAATATCTTTCAACGCAAGTCTTCTCAAACTTGAACGTGGAATAGATAGGGTGCACATCCTTCACCTCCGAATAGATATAACTTAAAATGCAAATATCTTTCAATGCAAGTGTCCTCCGACTTGAATGTGGAATAGATAGGGTGCGCAACCTTCACCTCCTAATAAATGTGACTTATATGCAAATATCTTTCAACGCAAGTCTCCTCCGACTTGACTGTGGAATAGATAGGGTGCACATCCTTCACCTCCAAATAGATATGACTTAAATGCAATTATCTTTCAACACAAGTCTCCTCCAACTTCAACGCGGAATAGATAGGGTGAAATCCTTCACATCAAAATAAATGCGACTTAAACACAAATATCTATCAACACAAGTATACTCCTATTTGAAGGTGGAATAAATAGGGTGCATATCCTTCACCTCTAAATAGATGCGACTTAAATGCAAATATATTTCAACGCAAGTCTCTTGTGACTTGAACGTAGAATAGAAAGGGTGAACATTCTTCACCTCCGAATAGATGCTGCTTAAATGCAAATATCTTTCAACACAAGTCTCCTCTGACTTGAACCTGGAATAAATAGGTTGCACATCCGTCGCTTCCGAATAGATACGACTTAAATACAAATATATTTCAACGCAAGTCTCCTCCGACTTGAAAGTGGAATAGATAGGGTGCAAATCCTTCACCTCTGAATAGATGCGACTTAAATGCAAATATATTTCAATGCAAGTCTCCTCCGATTTGAATGTGGAATAGATAGGGTGAACATCCTTCACCTCCGAATAGATGCGACTTAAATGCAAATATCTTTCAACGCAAGTCTCCTACGACTTTAACCTGGAATAGATAGGGTGCACATCTTTCACCTCCAAATAGATATGGCTTAAATGCAAATATCTTTCAATACAAGTCTCCTCCGACTTGAACACAGAATAGATAGGGTGCACATCCTTCACTTCCGAATAGATGTGACTTAAAATGCAAATATCTTTCAACGCAAGTCTTCTCCGACTTGAACGTGGAATAGATAGGTGCACGTTATTCACCTCCGAATAGCTGCGGCATAAATGCAATATCTTTCAAGGCAAGTCTCCTCCGATTTTAACGCGGAATAGATATAAGGTGCACATCCTTCACCTTTGAATAGATGTAACTTAAAATGCAAATATCTTTCAACGCAAGTCTCCTCTGACTTGAACGTGCAATAGATAGGGTGCACATCCTTCACCTCTGAATATATGTGACTTAAATGCAAATATCTTTCAACGCAAGTCTCTTCCGACTTGAACGTGGAATAGATAGGGTGCACATCCTTCACCTCCTAATAGTTGCGGCTTCAATGCAAATATCTTTCAACGTAAGTGTCCTCCGACTTAAACGTTGAATAGATAGGGTGACTTCCTTCACCTCCGAATATATACGACATAAATGCAAATACTTTCAATGCTAGTCTCCTCCGATTTGAACAAAAAAAAGATAGGGTGCTCATCATTCACCTTTGAATAAATGCGACTTATATACAAATATCTTTCAACGCAAGTCTCCTCTGATTTGAACGTAGAATAGAAAGGGTGCACATCCTTCACCTCTGAATAGATGTGTCTTAAATGCAAATATATTTCAACGCAAGTCTCCTCCGACTTGAACGTGGAATAGAGAAGAAGCACATCCTTCACCTCTAAATAGATGCACTTTAAATGCAAATATCTTTTAATGCAAGTATCCTCATATTTGAACTTGGAATAGATAGGGTGCACATCCTTCACCTCTGAATAGATGCGGCTTAAATGCAAATATCTTTGCACCCAAGTCTCCTCCGACTTGAACACGGAATAGATAGGGTGCACATTCTTTGCCTACGAATAGATATGACTTAAAATGCAAATATCTTTCAACTCAAGTCTTCTTCGACTTGAACATGGAATAGATAGGGTGCACATCCTTCACCTCTGAATAGATGTGGCTTATATTCAAATATCTTTCGACGCAAGTCTCCTACGACTTGAACGTGGAATAGATAGGGTGCACATCCTTCACCTCTAAATAGATGTGGCTTAAATGTAAATATTTTTCAACGCAAGTCTTCTCCGACTTGAACGAGAAATAGATAAGGTGCACATCTTTCACCTCTGAATAGATGCGGCTTAAATGCAAATATCTTTCAACGCAAGTCTCCTCCGACTTGAATACGGAATAGATTAGATGCACATCCTTCACCTCCGAATAGATGCGACTTAAATGTAAATATTCAACGCAAGTGTCCTCCGACTTTGACGTGGAATAGATAGGGTTCACATCCTTCACCTCCAAATAGATAGGAATTAAATGCAAATATCTTTCAACGCAAGTCTCGTCCGACTTGAACGTGGAATAGATAGGGTGCACATCCTTCATCTCTGAATAAATGTGACTTAAATGCAATGTCCTTGGTGAATGAAAATGCAATGTCCCTGTTGACAAATGAAAAATGCAATGACCTTCTTGGCAAAAAAAATGCAATGGCACTCTCGGCAAATGAAAACTGCAATGGCCCTCTCGGCAAATGAAAACTGCAATGACCCTCTCGGCAAATGAAAAGTTCAATGATCGTCTCGGGAAATGAAAAATGTAATGACCTTCTTGGTAAATGAAAAATACAATGACCCTCTCGGGAAATGAAAAATGCAATGATGAATGACTCAATGATTGTCCACTGTAACAAGATAGATGGCTCGGTGATTGTCCACTGTAACGAGGTGGATGGCTCGATGATTGTCCAATTGTAACAAAGTGGATGGCTCGATGATTGTCCACTGTAATGAGGTGGATATCTCGATTATTGTCCACTATAACGAGGTGGATGGCTCGATGATTGTCCATTGTAATAAGAGGGATGGCTCGATTATTGTCCACTGTAACAAGGTGGATGACTCGATGATTGTCCACTTTAACGAGGTAGATAGCTTGACTTTCCAACTATAACGAGGTGGATGGCTCAGTGATTGTCCAACTGTAATGAGGTGGATGGCTCGATGATTGTCCAACTGTAACGAGGTGGATGGCTCACTGATTGTCCACTGTAACAAGGTGGATCGTTCGGTGATTGTCCACTGTAACGAGGTGGATGGCTCGATGATTGTCCACTGTAACGAGGTGGATGGCTGATTTTCCAATTGTAACGAGGTAGATGGCTCAGTGATTGTCCACTGTAATGAGGTGGATGGCTGATTTTCCAACTGTAACGAGGTAGATGGCTCAGTGATTGTCCACTATAACGAGGTGGATGGTTCGATGATTGTCCACTATAACGAGGTAGATGGCTCGATGATTGTCTTGAAAGTGTCATCCTCTTAATGCTTTCATCTGTCCATGTGTTCGAAAATGAACGATTAGTAGATACAATGTCTCTTTAGCTAGCAACTTGACAAGAAACTTTAAGGAAAGATTCACAAAAGAATGTGTTCAGAGTGCCTGATCACTTTGACACAAGTGAGCAATCATCATTTTGCTCTTGAACACTTAGTGTTTATTGTGACTTATATCTTATTCAGAGATTTATACGAGGCGCTGGTGGCTCGCATCCTATTTTTTTTTCTCCATTATGGCAATGTTGTAGATTTTGAAGTCGAGTTTGAACTTCAAGCAATGCAGGAGATCATTTGAAGTTGACAGTATTGGTTGGAATTTTTGAGGTCTTCCTGAAAAATTCTGTCTTAATTAAATCTTTTGACAAATCTCGAAATGATCTCCAATCTTGACTTGCTGGGGATAACATCCTTATTGTGAATTTTTGAGATGTTAGATCTCAAACATTCTGTCTTAGCTTTTATGACAGGGAGAAAGAAAATCACACTAGGTATATGACCGAGCCGTTGTGGCTCCTACATATCCTGTTGAGCTAGGATTCAGGTCAAATGTAGTTCCAATCCTATAGATGATGAATACTGCAAAGAATCTGATACAAGGTCATCAGTAGAAAATGTACAATATGAATATGATGAAATAATAAGATGATATTTCTTGCGGTATTCAAAGCCTAAAGACGAAAGATATGTCACATTTTTGGGACAAAGGACCTAATAAAATAAAATATGCATCTCACACTGACGCGATTATCCTAACGTCACATTTTACATAGACAACCCAAAAAGAAAATGCAAATTATTATTTTTACAAGAAAGACAAAAAATAAAAAAAAATGTTTCGAAAAAATATTAAAGGATGGGTGTTTGCTCACCCTGTTTTTTTTAAAGAATAAAGAATGTGAAGAGATAGTCAAGTCTTAACTACAATTGGTATCAGGAATTAGGATCACATGTAAATCTCTCCTTTTTTTTTTCTTTTTTTAACTAAGATTGAATTTAAGTTAATTCCTACAGCTTCAAGTGGTACCTCAAACATACTTAAGTATTAACAAGATTTGTTCACCTTGCTTCAAACAAAAAATTTGAATTGTAACAATTCTCATGTTTCAATTGCCCTCACAACAAGAAAAGTCCTATTCCACACATATTTGAAGCGTTTGATTTAAGGCCATTTTTCAAAGTGCACTCACAGTCACAAGAATGTTCAATGCATGCAACTGTGATACCATATGCTTGACCCTTATGTAAATCTCCACTAATGTGAGAACATTTGGAATGAGATCATGTAGGGCCTGTTATTGTCTTGTAATGTAGGCTTAGGGACGGGTAGGATATTTATTCGGGATAAGAGTAACTTAATTCCTCCTTGAGCATCACAGTGATTTTGTGCATCTAACGATTGATACGCCTTTGGAGTCTTATCCTTTTTTTTCGACTTCTCCTGAATCCTTATTCGTTGGAGCTTCTCCTTTTTTCACCATTTTCTTTTGTTTCTACTTCTTTTGAGTCCTTATTTGTTGGAACTTTCTTTTTTTTCCACCTCTTTCTTTTGATGTTTTCTCCATTTTTTAAAATATTTTCCTTCTCTTCTTTCATTGACTCTGTAGGGGTGTTGTTGTCTGTTTTTATTTCTTTCAACCTTTATTCTTTCTTTCTTTCTTTTTCTCTCTCTAGAAGTTATTTTTGCTTCCTTGACTTTGGGAAACTCAATATCATTTGCCTTTGGCAGCTTCAAACTCTGATATTCTCTTAAAATTTGTACATCTTTGGTGTGCTCAAGAAGGTTGGGCCAAGAGAGGGATAGTGCATGTAAGCACTCAGAAGGGTAATGGCTAAGATGTGGTTGTCCAAAGATATGGCTTCAAGCTCAAAGTGGGAAAAACTAGGAATTAATGTCATTTTGTAGGCTTTGGAAGGCACAATCGGGTCAAAAAAGTCTTACAATCCTTTCCCAAACCTAACATTACTTAGAATTTCGTCTCCAAAAACATTCAGGCCAAGTTCTAGATCAACAGTGCAATGCAATTGAATTTTAATCTAAAATCTCTCCACACCATGCACATAAAACCATAAGGTTGGTTTTATTCTTATCTTGAATGCCTACAAGAGAATTTTCAAACATCGCAAAAGAACAAATGAGAGGTACCAAAAGAGTCTATAGTTTACCACAAAGTCAGTCCTTTCCATCATATTAAATATTTTTACATTCTCTTAACTGCATTGGTCCCATTTGAACCGAAGACATGACTCTTATAATATGTACACAATTTGTTTTTTGAAAGAATGAGTACCGAACTCGAGAATGGCTGCCTACGTATCTCATCGAAATGAGGGGTACAATTTCGGTGCTTTTCAATAGATATTGGAAAATTAGTGACCAATTTTCTTGAGGTCATGGTTGTTCTGTCCTTTATAGTAATTGTTGAGCCCAAAACATTCTTCTCGTAGTTATTACTTAAGTGGTGTCTGTTTCTTCTGATGTAAATAATGTTGAGGTTGTTGCTAAGCTATCATATTGAAATTGATTGTTACTGCTGATGTCCTAATTGTTGCTTGCAGTTATGATATAATTTTTTATTGAAGTTCCCTCATCTCGTGATGATAATCATTTGTCAAATAATACTGTGCTGAATATTATTACTCTTGCAGGTTTTTTCCTAGGATACAAACTTACAACAGAGTTCATTATCCCTCTCTGTTGCTTTTATCAATCGATATTATCTGTTGTTTCAGTGATCAAATTTTTATTACTCGTTAATTAATTTTCTCGCGTCAGGGACAATTATAATTTAGTAAAGACAGTGAGGCAAGCAATGGAGGGATTGACTTTTCAACACGAGAACCTAGATGGCAGGCGACTAATGCAACTGAAATTCCCTTCATAGGCAGATCTGAACCTCTCTTTCAATTGTTTTCAACACCTTGGTATTGTTATTAATTATTCCAATTCAGATCCTTATTTTTCACTATGTGAAGTCATGCCACATTGATTTTGTTTTCATCTTTACTTATCTTTGATGGGCTTAATTATTGAATTATATTTGAATGATGTTTCCTGAGAGTTGGTTTAAGAGTAAGAAAATTTTAGATGCTCAAGAAAAAAAAAAATTAGTTCTATCATGCAAAAATACAATAAACAGTGTGTATGTTGATCATTACATATATAAAGTTCTCTTGGTTTTGTTCAGATACCTTCCAATATTATAAGGAATATAAATCCTGAAATTGGGCATCCTTAGAGGATAGTTTAGGACATTATTACGTGTTACTCCCATGGCTGAATATTTTGGTTATGTGTAGATAGATGTGTACTACAGATTGGCGTTTACTGATCATTGGCTGTGTAGCAGAGTTGGTTGTGGCGGAGGAAGTCATCGGAGAAGAGTCTGAGTGGTGAAACTGAAAGCTCTGCCGGATCCATTTCATCCCATGATCGGGTTTCTTCTTTTTCAACTTATTTCTTACTTCCATACAATTTTACACTGTAACTTTTCCCCCAAACTCCTGCCTTTACTGAAAATAAGAAGTGGGAGATGTACGGTACTAAAGATAATGACATGCATATTGGTGTAGTGCAGTCCTCATTTCTTGATGTATGCTTACTAATGTATCTTTATTTGTTTTTAAAGGTTCTTCTGAATCACAACATTCAATCACCTAAAGTCACATCTAAAACAGTTCCCACCGATGTAGAACTTAATGAAACATTCAAGACACTATCTTCTAAATTATCATAAGCTCTTGTGAACAACCATGAGAATTAAGGAAGATTTGGTAAAGCAACATGCAAAAGTAGCCAAGGAAGCTGTCTCAGGTAGAACCTTATTTCCTATTTTATGTTGGAACTCGTTCTCTGACTTTAATAGTGGTCTTTATTTCCAAGCATTAACAAATAGCAGTATAATATTTGGTCCTTCCTCCATAGTTTTAATTACTGATCAAATAAGTTTCATACATGAAGCTACATAGCAATCAATTTCGTCTATCTTGGTAATAATTCAGTTTGTATCTTTTAATGTCAACAGAAACATTAATTAGTTTTTGTTTGTCTTTATGGTTGAAACAAAAGAGAAATTCTTGGAGTGGTATCTGTATATCTCAATACTGAGAAATACCTGAACACAACTCATTCATGGGATTTGATGGGGCTCATTGCTGATGAAACAATGGAAATCCCAGATTTTTACACCAAAATATAAGTTAATGTAATCATTGATTTAATTGATACATGTGATCATTTTTCTGTTCATTCAGCTCAAGCTATCTTAATTGCAACTATCCTTTTCCAGTTAGGTGAAAGCTATGATCATTAGTTTAGGTCGGTCCCTTCATTTGTTGTGTTGTCACGTAAAAGGCTCTCATTTCAGGTTACTTTTGTTTCAAAGAGTAAAATAACGTAGCTTTGAAAAAGTGTTGTGTTTGTCATTTAGGTGCATATGGTTGAACTTGGGGATAATAGTTTCTTTAGTATTCTGTTTCCTTTTCATCAAGTGTAGGATAAGTTTTATCACTCATCAATCAATTCTTGGTTCAATCATTTGCGAATGATCAGATATGTTTGCTTAGATTTTCTTTAACTCAAGTTTATTCAGTTTTTCAATTTATTCTTTGCATTTGCTGAACTCCTTGTCAATGTAAAATCATCTCTTTATTCACAAACTTATTAGATCTTAATGTTTAGCTCTTACGACATTTACTGAAACAGGAATTTGACCTGAATCTCCTAGTTTTAGTGACACCAACATGCCTCCGGTGCCAACTGAATGGAAAGGAGAATTCCAATCAGAGGAAGCATTCAATGTCTTAATATGCAACATGTTTCTTTTATTTCCAACCATTTCTTGCAGTTTATTGTTTTGTTATATATATGATAAGTGCAATAAGAATTTTATCTCATATAGGAAAATAATTGGGGCAAGATATTAAATGAGTGGTTATGTAGCTGAAGCAGATGACCAGAAGACCATGTTCAATTTTTCCAAGGACACTACTAGTAATGCAAGTCATACACCTTCAACTGATGTTGGGAGTTACGTAGCTAATATAAATTTCATAGGTTTGGCATCTGCAGGAACTAGAGGTGGTGCCCCAATGGCCACGATAGCAGTGTATGAAACTTGTTGGAGTTCTGGTTGCTATGATATTGATATATTGGCTGTATTTGATGATGCAATTAGAGATGGGGTGTATGCCATTTCTGTATCTTTGGATCCTGATGCTCCCCAATGAGATTATTTCAGTGATGCTATTTCTTTGGGGTCATTTAATGATATTAGTCGTGGGATACTTGTGGTGGACTCAACTGGAAATGAAGTAAGCTCTGGTTCAGCCACAAATTTATCTCCCTGAATGATCACAGTTGCAACCAGTCCAACCGACAAAGATTTTACCCCTGATATTATACTATAAAATAGAGTTCGGTTCATGGTTATCACATTTTTTAATTAATTTACATGTTTAAGTAATTTTCAATATGTATATCCTCAATATGTTCTTGTTTTTTGGGAGGGTGAAAGTCTTCGCTTATATAAAATGAACACATCTTCAAGAATCATACTTGCTTCTTAAGGTTATGATGGATATTTCACTCCCTATCAATTCGGGTACTCCCTATTTTTTAGATGTAGATATATATGCACTGAAAATTATATTGAAGTACTTTTCCCTTTGTTTTTCACTAGTTATTGCTTAGATAGTTCTTTGAATAGAACTAAGGCTAAAGGGAAGGTTCTTGTATGTCGACATTCTGGAAGCTCAAGTGAGTCTAAGCTAGAGAAAATCATTATAGTTAAAGAAACGAGTGGAGTTCCAATGATCCTTATTGATGAAGTAGACAAGGGTGTGGCCATCCTCTTCAACATTCCAGCAACAACTGTTAGTTAAGGGATTGGAAACAAGATCCTAGCTTTCATTAATAATACACAGTTCACTTCCTTCTTAGTGGCTATTACAATTAGTTTTATTATTCTTTGATGTTATAAGTCATCATCTCATCCAATTTCACATCTCTTTTAAATTAACAGCTTTCCTACGATAAGGGTTCTCTCTTCTAAAACATTTTTGGGAGCTCAACCTGCTCCTCGAGTAGTAGCTTTTTCTTCAAGAGTTCCTAATTCATGAACTCCAGAAACTTTGAAGGTAATTTGTTTGCTTATGATAGTATCATGTATATATTCTTGGTTAAGCTTGAAATGTCACTTGCATGCTTTGCTTAAATTTTGAAATAATGATATTATAGAGTTCCTAATTCTCGAACTATGCTAGATAGTTTAAATCTGAGTCAATGGTTGATAAAGTTGTAGATTTTAGGTAAATCATTTAAACAAATTTAAGGATGCTAAGCTTAATCCAATTTTGTGTGACCTCTGACTTTGACCAAAATCCTATTTTATAGCCATTCACCACCCTAGATATTGGTCTTTATATTGTTTTAGACAAGAAAAACTTATACACTAGCCTCATCTTTTTCAGCATAGTCCCGAGCTCCTGGTAATATGGAATAAACTTTGACATAGCCTATGCACAATTCAGACCTTGTCTACCTTTGATGTATTTCAAATTCTTTTGTGTTGACAGGTTGATCTTTCCTACCAAGAGATTAACCTACTAGTTTGTTAGAGAAACTATTTACCAAATTAATGCTATAACTTGAGAAATGCTAGTTGAATAAATAAATTTATTATAAGAAGTACTGTGTTCTTCTTGCTTAAATTTGGAATTGAACTTCACTTTTTTTTTGCTAATGAACTGATTGTGGTGTTATTCATTATTTAGTTTGTATTTGAACTTGAGTGCATACAAATTACTATTTAATTCTTCCACGATTTTTTAAATATTTGTCTTTAATGACTTGTTATACTTATTAGGGGAATTTGCACTTGCATTTTTTTCACTTGTTAACTAAAATAGTATCCAAATTATCCACCAAGTAATTACTCTCTCTCTCCCTTTAAATTTCAGAAGCATTATTGTGCATTATAGGTGCATTATTAGAATTTGTAAGTGCGGAAGGATTTCCTTTCTATATAAAGGAAGGAACATGTAACATGAAGGACAGACTTTGAATACGAAGCATTTTCATAAACACTCTCTCAAATATTTAATACTTAAGCTATTCATATTTAATAGATAATTGAACAAACTTCAGATATCATGGATAACCAAGAGGCAAAGGTATATTGTTCAAAAAATATACAGAACTAATTTCATATATTCATGAATATCATATATATGATTGAATAAATTTATGTTAGTTATTATGTATTAGAATTATTTGTATCATGATTTTTCGGTGCAAAATTCATATTATGGTAGGTGAGGGATTCATGATATTTTTGGTAGTGTAGTAGGTGTGGAATTCATGACTTTTTTGATAGGTGTACCATTTTTAATAGGTGAGGAATCTATTTTAAAGATTTTATTATAATATTCTTTTGCTAAGTGTTTTAATCTTGATAATTCTTTAATATTATTATGATATATTCTAGATATAACATATCTTGGATTCTTAGGTACATATGGAAGATATAAAACTATTAGAACAATTAATGGAAGAAAATTTATATATGTACCTAAGAACCCAAGATATGTTATATTTAGAATATATCATAAATAATATTAAAGAGATATCAAGATTAAAACATTTAGCAAAAGAATATTATAGTAGAATTTTTAAAATGGATTCCTCACCTACCAAAAATGGTACACCTACCAAAAAAGCCATGAATTCCCCACCTACTACACTACCAAAAATATCATAAAAATATCATGAATCCCTCACCTACCAATAAGATGAATTCTGCAAGTAAGAGAATACATACCAAAATTAGCAGGGAAATTAAAACTATTACAACAAAAGTTAAAGAAAGATGTAGAATACCAGTTTGATAAAAAAAGACCAAACACAAATACAAAAAATAAAATTATTATGTAAGAACCTACCTAAACTATATTTTCCGGATGAAAACAAAAAATTTACTTATATAGTAGAATCAGACGCCAGTGAAAAAAGTTATGGAGGAGTCTTAAAATACAGGTATGATGAAGAAAAAATAGAACATCATTGCAGATATTATTCAGGAACATTTACTAATACGGAAATAAAATGGGAAATAAATAGGAAAGAATTATATTCAGTATATAAATGAACACTCTCTCAAATATTTAATACTTAAGCTATTCATATTTAATAGATAATGGAACAAACTTCAGATATCATGGATAAACAAGAGGTAAAGGTATATTGTTCAAAAAATATGCAGAACTAATTTCATATATTCCTGAATATCATATATATGATTGAATAAATTTATGTTAGTTATTATGTATTAGAATTATTTGAATCATGATTTCTAGTTTATTAGCACACTGGAAACAGGGAGAAAACTTCTATACTATGTCATCCTAATATTGAAACCGGTAGGCGAGGAAAGCCGTTTAGGGGAGTAAACAAAGTTGAGACGCTGATAAGAAGGAAGTATCCGCTAAAGTACGATGCTAGTAATGACAAGAGAACATGATAAACAGACAATCTAGTTCATAATGGTCTAATATGAATTTAATCAATTATGAATATGATAGGAAGGAATAATTGAAAATAAAAACCTGTATGATAAAGAACATGACTACATACATGCATGATGAAATAATAAAAAACTATGAAACTTTAATCCTATATATACTTAAAGGTATAGAGATAATTGAATTAAGAAGAATCATATGGAAAAAAATATTTAATAATAATGAATCAGAAAATATATTAAACCAACAATGGTACCAAAAAAGTCATGAATTCCACACCTACTACATTACCAAAAATATCATGAATCCCTCACCTACTACTACACTACCAAAAATATCATAAATTCCTCACCTACCAATAATATGAATTCTGCACCGAAAAATGGTATCAGAGCTATGGATGAAAAGAAATATAAGAAGAAATGCACTAGTAGAAAATTAAGAAAAATAAGAACAAAATTAAACAAATTGTATCCGGAATATAAACAACTCAATATCACAAAAATTGATAACGAAAAATTAGATCAATTAATAGATAATATATCTAAAATATAATATAAATATATTCAATATTTAAAAATACAATGAATAACGAGAATAACGAATATAGACAAAAACTTACTGAAATAATTATAGCAAAAAGACAAGAATTAACACATAGGCAAAGTAGACTTAACAATAATATATTCGCAGAAACTTGTAAAAAATCTACAAAGGAAAACTATTTTATATCTACAAATACAGATAGAAAGTTTAGAATATAAACTTCAACACAATCTATAAATGAATAAGAAAGAATATGCCATAGATGAAAAAATATATGAAAACTATGACGGATTTAAAATAAAGTTAATATTTTCTAATCTATGAAGAAGATACAAGAAAATAGGCAACAATATAACTTTAATGTTAGAAAAAAAACGGTAAAACTAGAAGATAGTTTAACTGCTATGATAAGAATAACAAAAGAAAATGAAGAAATAGATAGAAAAACGGAAATTGAAAAAATAAAACAACAAGCAAAAAAGGAAGTACAACAATTAGAAGAAGTAAAAAATATTAAAATAATAGAACTACAAAAAGAGCTGACAATGTTAAAAGAAATGTGTGAAATGAAACAAAAAGAAAAAGAACAAAAAACAAAATTAGTAAATGAGATAAATAAATTTAAAGAAAAATTACAATTAGAAGATGAATTAGAAGAAAAAGAAAAAAATAACCAAAATAATCTACCTGAAATAAGAATTGATGAAATAAATGACAATGATCTAGATGAACAACATTCGGAAACAAGCGAAACATATACGAAACTTTTAGCAAACATAGATAATACAAAGAATTTAGAAGTAAATACAGGAGACGTAGATATGGATGAAAAACCTAGTACACCAGGAGTAAAAAACCCAAAAAATTTAAAATATTATAATGCAAACTATGGACAATATGATAAAGAAAAAAGTATATGAGATAAAAGATTAAGTAAAAAATGGACACCTAAACCAATAACTGAACAACATGATTTTTTAGATTTAGACTATGTAGCAGATGTAAATAAAACAATCCAATTATGGATGAGATATATATCAAAATAATTAATAGATAACAAAATGGGAATGACAGAAACACCATGATATATAGAATGAACACTTATAGGAACAGTAAAATTATGGCTACAAAATTTATCGGAAGAAAGTTTAAAAACTCTAAGAAGTAATAAAAAATCTAATGGTGAATTAGCTACTACAACTATGGAAATATTATATAAGTACGAAATAGCTATAAGAAATGAATTTAGTAGTATGACAACAGAAGTAGAAGAACAAAATAGAGAAAAAATCATAAACCAGAATCTAATGATAAAATTAGCAATATGTAATATGTGTTATATAGATGAATATACATGTGCATTTAGAGAATATTATTATAAAAAAACATATAGCACAGAAGAAAGTAAGGAAATAAGAAAATTATATTTTACAAAATTACCAAAACCTTTTAATTCAAAAGTAATAAAAAGTTTGAATGAAGTAGAATTAACAGATACCTTATGAGCTAGAATAAAATTCTTACAACGATGGTTTATAGAACTATGTGAAAAACATAAAGAAGAAATAAAAATGGAAAAAATACTAGTAAAAAATTTAGCATGTTGCAAAAATAAAACGGCACCCCAATTTGGTTGTACGGACAAATACTATAAAAAGAGATATAACAAAAAATATAGATCAAAATATAAATATAAAAAACCAAGAAGAAGGTACTATGTAAAAAACTACAAAACCAAAAGACCATAAAGACCAAAAAGAAAACTAATGGAATGTACTTGTTATAATTGTGGAAAACTAGGACATATAGCTAGAGATTGTAAATTTCCTAAAGATCCAAAGAAAAAAGAAATATCAGAAATAATAATAGACGATGAAAAATATATGCAAATAGAGTACGTAGATTATGAATTAGAAAGTGAAGATAGTATATATGAATTATCAGAAAACGAAGAAAATAATCCAGTAATAGAATCAGATAATGAATACGATATCAATGACTGAAACAGATATACAAATAATAACTAAAGAAAAATATCAAGATGAAGAATCGGCAGAATAAAAAATAATATTTGATAATAATATATTTGAACAAATAAAAGGAAAAGAACTAGACCTAAGCGTAGAAAAAATATTCGAAATACCAACAATAAGAAACTGGTTTAAACGACCAAAAGAAGAATATTATGTAGTAAGTCAAAGAGAACATATCATAGATTGCAAATACACCAAAGGAAATGCTAAAATACCAATAATAAACATACGAATAATAAATAAAGAAATACAAGATATTAAAGCTAAAAACCTAATTAAATATGTACATTTAGGAGGAACGGAAATACTAATAAAAATATGTTTTAGAGAAGGAATAGATGCATCCATAGAAATATACTTAGCAGATGATAGGATCATACAACCTATAGAAAAAAGTATAATAAGTGCAGTAAAAGGTAACCTCATATACCAAAAATTTAAATTTATAAGAAGTGTTAACTACTCAGTAGCAATAAATGACAGAAATATAGATAAATCACTAGTATTATATTGAAAAATGTCAGGAATAGAACTAGCCCCGGAAAATAAAATATTTACAGCTATATGTAAAAACTTATATGTTTTAACAACAAAACATAAAATAACAGCAAAAAATAAAATAAATAAAATAAAAATAGAAAATCCTTTTGAAAGGATAGTTACAGTCATAGATAATAATGATTATAGTTATAATGAAATTGATATAGAAGAAGATTTGGAAATAGTAAAAGAAAGACTAAGTACATCAAAAAGAATAAACAATGAGATACCCCAAATATCATCAAAAATGAGTACCTCAAGAAGAATAGATAAAACTCCACAAAAATCAATGGAAGAAGAAATAAAACCACATCATTACTACATAACTGGAGTAATGGAACAACGAAAATATTTAATATTAATAAATACAGGACAAGAAGAAAACTATATTACAAGAGAATTAGTGACGGAAGATGAAATAATAACTACTGAACAATTATGCCCCGAACTATCAAAAGCATTAATGTATACCGAAGAAACTATAGAAAAGGAAATAATCATTGGAGGAGTACAAATAGTAATAAAATTCAAAATATATCAAGGAGATAAAAATATCACTTTAGGAATAAAATGGCTAGAACAAGTAAAACCATATAATTTAGAAGACAAACAGTTAACAATAAATTATAATAATAAGAAGATAATAATAAAATGTTTCTTATGATAAAAACATGAAAATATATATACTTGCAAAGATAATAATAGAGGGATATTACAACAGATATTATACACCAATGATAGATATGAGAGCAGAAACTAATATATGTAAATACAATTATTTACCAGAAGATAAGTGGGAAATGTTAAAAACACCGATAGTAGTAACATGATTTAATAATGAAGGAAGCATGATCACATATAAGGCAAAAAATATAAAAATACAAATATGGGATAAGATATTAACTATAGAGGAAATATATAACTTTGAATTGACCACAAAATATATGCTATTAGAAATGTCATTTTCAGAAAAATTATACCCACATATAATAACAAAAACACACTGGTGGTTCACAACACCGTGTAAACAAAAAATAGGAGCAAAAAGAGTAAATAACAAAACACGAAAAACAACAGAATGGATAAAAGGAAGTGAAAAAATTACACAAAAATTAGAAAACATAAAAGAAGAAGACCCTAATATAGAATTAATTATATTCTCTATAGATTAAGTAAAAATAATCCAAGATAAGTTAGAATTATTATATAGTGAAGATCCTTTACAAGGATGGGAAAAACATAAAACAAAAGTAAAAATTGAGGTAATTGATAATAATAGCATAATAACCCAAAAACCATTAAAATATAATTTTAATGATTTAACAGAATTCAAGATACATATAAGCGAATTACTAGAAAAATGGTATATACAAGAAAGCAATAGCAAGCATACAAGCCTAACATTTATAGTAAATAAACATAGTGAACAAAAAAGAGGAAAAAGTAGAAGAGTTATTGATTATAGAAATTTAAATGCAAAAACTAAAACATATAGTTACCCAATACCAAATAAAATATTAAAAATAAGACAAATATAATGATATAATTACTTTAGTAAATTTGACTGCAAATCTGGATTCTACCACTTAAAATTAGAAGAAGAATCTAAAAAACTTACAGCATTTACAGTACCACAAGAATTTTATGAATAGAATGTATTACCATTTGGATATAAAAATGCCCCAGGTATATATCAACACTTTATGGATAACTACTTTAAACAACTAGAAAATTGTGTAGTATATATTGATGATATATTACTATATTCTAAAACCCAAGATGAACACATAAGATTATTAGAAAAATTCATACATATTATAGAATATTCAGGCATAAGTCTAAGCAAAAGGAAAGCAGACATAATGAAAAAGCAAATATAATTTTTAGGAATACAAATAGATAAAAATGGAATAAAAATGCAAACACATATAGTACAAAAAGTAATTAACTCAAATGAACAATTAGATACAAAAAAGAAATTACAATCATTTCTAGGACTAGTAATCAAGTAAGAGAATACATACCAAAATTAGCAGGGAATTTAAAACTATTACAACAAAAGTTAAAGAAAATTATTAGTAGAATCAAACGCCAGTGAAAAAAGTTATGGAGGAGTCCTAAAATACAGGTATGATGAAGAAAAAATAGAACATCATTGTAGATATTATTCAGGAACATTTACTAATACGGAAATAAAATGGAAAATAAATAGAAAAGAATTATATTCAGTATATAAATGTTTATTATCATTTGAACCATATATTGTATATAACAAATTTATTATAAGAACGGACACACAAGTAAATGCTGTCTAACAAGAAAAATACAAGATTCGGTAACTATAAAAGAAATAAGAAGATTGGTATTAAATATATTAAATTTTACATTTACTATTGAAGTAATAAAAACTGACAAGAATGTTATTGCAGATTACTTATCAAGACAAAGCTACTCAAACTGAGAAAGAAAATACAATTGAAGATATACTCAAAACCATTACTACACTTTGTATCAAAGTGGACAGTATGGACAAGGAGATACAAAAGCTAAAGACTAATGAAGATAATCTAAAGTCTAAAGCTAGTACAAGTCAACAACATGACTATAAAAATGCGGAGCTAAGTCGATCGGAAGACTTTAAAAATCCAGAGCTAAGAGGTGACGTTGGGAAACACCTTAAAACCATAATGATTATCTAAATATAGCTGCAGGTACAAGAAGACCAGTTATTGAAAAACAACGAAATACAAATCTAAATCAGTTATTTGAAAAGCCATTTACACAAAAAACAAAAAAACCATTAACCATAGAACCACAAACTTCTACGTATGCAGATAGCCTACAACATGAGAAAAAGGTGTATAACCACATCACAAGGACATACCTTGAAAATATATACAAAATACTGAGTTACCTAAACCTAAATCCCAGATCTACCACTACAAAGATCCAAACCAAGACTATATAACCCAAAAATTACAAGGATACAATAAACTAATTGCACAGCCAAAAATCAATGCTAACCTAGTTAAAACATGTTATAATTACGGATTAATATGTACTGCATATACTTATGACGGAGAAGAACTAAGTGGCATACCAGAATTATACAAAGCATTTATTATATACAAAAGAGTGACCAAAGGAAATTTATTTTATGTAAAATTCTATACGGCAACAGCAGAGATATTACATGAGGAGATAAAACCTCCTATTCAGGTTGTAAAGATAGGCCTGACCAAAGAGATGATAATACCGGAAGATATTGGAGAACAACCAGAAATACCGAAAATTGAGATACCCAATTTCTATGCCAATAAAAAGATAATTGGTATATCAACTATAATACAAGAACTAGCCAATAATTATTTGAATGGAAATGCTATATGGAGTTACTATTCCAGAGATCAATTAATGATTTATGCTAATTCAAGGGAGCTAAGAAAGTCAGATATGGATGAAGTCCAGAAATGGATTTTATCATTATTAAAGCCAGAAGAAAGACTTACAACAAGAGCATTAAAGACAGGATTTATTTCATTAGAACTATTAACTAGATACTGTAAACTAATTGGACATAAATATCCTGACCATATATGTTCAAAATGTAACGGAGAAGATAATGTGATTCCCGATGTCCAGCTGGAATGATCAAATGAGATAGAGACGAAAGATGATAAGAAGAAGACAAAAAGAAGAGGACAAAAATTTATTCTACTGAAACACGTGATATTCTTTCTTGAATCTGTTGATTAGCTACATTTTTTAATCAAAATAATATTATTCTCCAATTATTTAGCTAGTGAATAAATAATTCATTTGTTTTCTTCATGAAGTAGCTAGTATGAATTTTGTCACTTATCAAACATAAACTTCTTCTGTTAACAGATTCAAAATTTGAAGTCCGAAGAACATGTCCTTTGAAGAAATTGCAGAGCAAGTACAAACACAATAGGTCTACATTATGTTAGTGATGTTTTAAATATGTTATCACTTGTACATACGCTACAATTTTACTTTTTTAGTTTTGAAGAAGCTGATAAAAAGTTAATGCCTTACAATTTGGATGGTTCATTATGTGGTAATATGTACTTTTGATTTCTTTTCTAATTAACAATGAAATTTTATAATAATATTTGATTATTTTGTATATATTTAGATGTTGGTGTGTCTATATAAGTATGTTAAAGCACATGAAATAATTATTAATTACTTTCTTCTGCCTATTAATCACAATCAATGACAATAAGAAGAGGTAAAACAATTGAGAATAGAGAATGGGTGGAATGAAGGCCTGCTGACGGAAAGCTTCAATGTTGAGGTTGTTCAATAGATATATGAAGTTCTTGGGAATATACAGATCATGGATAGGAAAGACAAACCCTGGTGGATGCTCACAGGGCCTGGGAAGTTTACAGTAAATAGTGCTTGGGAGCTAGTGAGACAAAAAGAAGAAGCTAATAATGAAATCATGAACATTTGGGGAAAAGGAGTTCCATTTAAAGTCTCATTCTTCATGTGGAGAATTTGGCGTAAGAGAATCCCCATTGGAGAAGTGTTGGTTAAGATGAAAATCATAGACTCTGTACATTGTTGTTGTAATAATAATGTGCAGGAGTCTTTTGATCATTTGTTTATCAATTGCACTGACTCTAATAGTGTTTGGAGGTACTTTGCAGACCTGCTGCTGGGATTCAGGGGTCTTTTGTACAACTCAAACAAGTTACAGAGGTTTGGTGGAAAGCAAAGTGTGCGGTTAAACTTAAATCTTTATTTAAAGTTACACCGGCTTTCATCATTTGGCATATATGGAAGAGGAGAAATCTGATTAGACATGGAAGTAGTATGACCATCAGAGCAATGATTTTGGGAATCACAAGACAATTGATTTGGTTTTTCAAGACTAAGTTCCCATGGATGAGTGGTGTTCCTAACACATGGCCAGAAATGGTTAAATATCTAGAGAAGTATAGGCCTTTAATTTGCAGCAAAACAGTGATATGAAAGGCACCATCTAGTAATTGTTTCTAATGTAATATTGATGGGGCTACTAAGGGCAACCCTGGGCTTGCCTCAACAACATTCTATATTAGAAACTCAGATGTAGATTTTATTTATGCTGAAGCCAGAAAGTTGAAAGATTGTATAGCTATTGAGGCTGAAATCAGGGCTATTGAGAGATGCCTGGAGTATTGTCTAGCTAATGGATTGACACCAATAATCATGGAATATGATTCATTAACAACTATGGAGATCCTAAATGGTATATGGGAGGTACCTTGGTTGATTTATGTGAATGTGAGGTCTATTCAAAAGATGATGAACAATGAGCATGTGTAAATAGCTCATACATACAGAGAGGGGAATAAGTTGGCAGATTTTTTCACTAACTATGACTTTACTTGTGCAGGTATAAGTATTAGTCAGTTTCAGAGAATACAAGACATTCCACAAACTACGAAAACTATTGTACAATTGGAGAAAAACAAATGTCCAAATTTGAGAATTCGTAAATATCAAAATAGGGCACCATACAATATAAGTGAATAAAGAGGAGACATTTGATTACAGATGCTACAAACAAAATGTCTAATGGATTCATACAGACTATAAGAAAAATGCATTTTGACATTCATGGAGGTGAACTCATAGATACAACCAGAATGTCAAGGATTCACATATGTTGCAGGAAAAGATAATGACACTCAAGCTAAATTGGAACCAGTTGATAGAGTTACCGAATACTAGAAGGGCAATGCTACAACTAGAAATATTAGGCATCCCAAATATAAGTGTAAAGTAATGTCAAAATAGCAGGAGGAAATCAACAGAACAACAACTACAACTCAATTCTGCAAATACAATCAGCTGAATGCAATGATAGCTCAGTCTTCGAATCAATTTTGACAATGGAAAGGTTCCAATTGGAGTCTTTAAACAGTGGTATTAGCCCCGCTGGAGCTCAACCTGTTAGGGATGAAGAAATGGATACCTACCTATGAGTAAAAAAATGTATAGTAGGGGGAATCAACAGAACAAAAACAACTCAGATCTGCAAATACAATCAGCTGAATGAAATGATACCTCAGTCGGCAAATCAATTTTGACAATGGGAAGGTTCCAAATCGGAGTCTTTAAATAGTGGTATTAGCTCCTCTGGAGCTCAACCTGTTAGGGATGAAGAAATGGATACTACATATGGACGTACTATAGTTATGAAGCCTTTGGGAGCATACTGCATATTCCTTCACGGGCACCACCACGAGCCATGGTGCCCTTCACGAAGCGTCTAAGGGATCGTCGGAGGGGAGCCCATCTTAGCCAATCACTGGATACCCCCACGAGCGCTACTACGAACCGTGGTGTCCTTCACGGCCCGTGAAGGGCTCCATGAAGGGTGCCATGGCTCCGTGGAGGGCTGGTGACCTCCACTTGACTCTCTTTTCTAGGTTTCTTGATTCCGGGATGTTATATTATCTCCCCCTTGGGAACATTCGCTCTTGAATGGCAGTTTAGACATCTCATGAAGAAAAGAACTCTAAACTAGCAACTCATCATGCATGCAATCACATAAATGCACATATCCGTGGGGAAACATCAACTGCTAGAGCAGCTCTTTTTCGCGATATAGGTGTAATTTCATTAATTCAGTCTTGTTCTTGGTCTAAAACAGTCAATTTAATACAGGAATCAATAAACAATCATTAATTACCTGGATTACTAACAATTCTATGAACCCTAGATCAAACCCATGATCTCAATTATCCAACTTAGGGTTGTTTCCACCATAAAATCTAAAACAAAACCTCCCCCATCAATATTCACTCATTGTATTATGTTCTACGGATCGAAAAATGGATTCAGGGAGTGAAAAGCTTATCTTTAGCCTCAAGAATGGTGAAAAATGAGTAGGAGTCACCTGGGGATCGTTCCTTAGCTCTAAAAGTCAAAAAGTGCATAATGAGGTTGTTTAGGGGTTTATTAACGACTTTAATTCGCGTCGGGCCTGCCACAACGGCCCCGCCAAAGCAGCAAAACCCAGCACCAAAGTGGCATTCTCGAGACAGAGAGTTATTTCAAGAATTCCAAAATTCTCATTTCACAACACACCTCTAACCCACGACGCTCAGTAAATACCTTTTACGATAAGATCGATTCCGGGAGTTCTACTCGCCTGAATTCAATTCTGTAAAGTCGTACGGATTCCTTAACAAGTTATCTAACTACTCATGTAATCAAAATCATAAATGATTCACCCGATTGTTGTCAAATTTCCCTACACCTCAATGACTCCGATTTCGTCCAATTCTGGACAAGGTTGGAAAAATCCAAATACTACGAAAAAAGTTTTCCGGCCCCAAATTTTCCCCAGTTGGCTTTTATATAACGACGGGAACAGGTTGTTACATATATATATATATATATAATCACTTCTCATTATTACTGACCTTTATCACTTTTTTTTCAAAATAACTTTCAAGCCTAAACCTTCATCACTTTTCCATTCTCTTCCACTTTCCATTATCATAAAATAATACTAACAAGAATTAATACCCACCAAACTATCCATGTTTTTACAAAATAAAATTGAGAATTGGATGAAGTTTTTACCTGTAGTCGTCGTCTTCCTTCGAGGCCGTGGAAGCTTATATTATATTTCTTCTCTCTTCTCTTTTATAAATAAAATAATTATGTACTAAAAATGACAAAACCTATTAACTTATTGTAATATATATATGGGCCTAATGGTATTAAATAAAGTGAAAATTTTATAAATAACATTTATAAGACTAATAATTTCAAGTTATAACAGTATAATGATTCTTTCAGGCTGTAATAATAAATAATTTCAGGTTCTAACAATTTATAAAAAAAATAATTTAAGTAACTGTAAAAAATCAGTTTTGAAAAAAATAAAAAGATAAAAAACGGATAAAGGTATATTAATTAATTTAGAACTTATTGATGATAATTGTTAATTGGAATAAATTTAGGAGATTCAAACAAATTAGGAATATTTATTTTCCTTATTTCACTCAAATTTGTTAACATTAATTAAAAAATCAAATTTTATTCATTTTGTTCAAATGTTTCTCTCTCTTCATTTTTTTTTCCAGAATTTGGTGTCTCTCACAAGTAGATTCAATTTTTTTGGTTGAATAATTTTCATTTTGTTGTAATGGACGACTTCTTATCTATATTAATTAAACATGGTGGTAGATGGGATCGTCAGGTTAGTATTCTTTACGATTTATTGTTTGTATTTGTATATTACTGAAACGTAAAAAAAAAAAAGAACAATGAAATTGTAAATGACATTTTATGATTTTGTTTATGTATACTGGATTTAAGTTGTGATGTTTTTTGTATGAACATTATTTTGTTCATAATACGTTATCATTTTTGTGAAACTGGAGTTAATGTTGGTATGATTGCGTTTGTTATTTTTTTTTTGGTTATTTTGTATACTGTTTATACCATGGATTTGTGTGATATTGGATTAATATCTGAATAATTTGAGTATAAGTGTATGGAATATTAATAGTGTTAGCATTGTAAAGTTATGAAATTTGTGACAAAAAATATATGAAATGTGTTTAATGGTATGGAATGTGTTGTAACATTGTTATGAAACTGGTATTTTTTTTAGTCAATTTGATAATACTAATGAGATGAATTCGGTATGCAGTTTAAAATTATAATATGGGATACTGTTTTTTTTTTCTGAAAATATAAATAAAATGTATAGGTTGGAATGAATTTGGTAGTGTATTTGACATGATATTGGTATGAATAATTAATCACTACTTTGTAAAAAATATGAGTAAGAAGTATAATGATTTGTATGAAATTTGTATTAGGTTGGTATAAAATTTGAATATAAATACAACACATGTTTGTGTACTTTTGTGTTATGTAAAACTGACTGAGATTTCGTAATGAAACAGAGAAATATGTTGATTTTCATATGGAGGAAATTATTTTTGAGTCTTCAAGTCTATATAGTGGGCTAGTAAATGCGATAACTTCGTAATTTAGAATAGATGCTAATATTAACGACATTGAGATCAAATATATTGTTAGCGATCGATGCCCACCGGTTTGTATCCATAATGATGTGGGTGTGCAAGTATTTTTGGATCAAAAGAAAGTTAATGTTGACTTCTTTACAAAATATCCATTGTGTATAACTTTGAAGAATATGGCTATGGATAATCCATAATCTAGAGTTTTTGCTGATAGAAGGGATTGTGATGTTAGTAGATCACTAACAAATTTGGATTTATACTCAAATAATTAAATTCGTTTGATAGGAATGAATTCTGGTGGAGTTGTTGATGAAAATTATGATGAAGGTCATGAAGTAATCCGTGACCTTACTAATATGGTGATTACTGAAAATCAGATTTACAAAGATAAGGGGACACTTATGGAGTTGATGCGACATTATGGAGTTGTCCAAAAATTCTGATTCTTGTGTCTCGTTCCAGTTCTACTTGGTAATAATATATTTTGCTATTTGTATGTGTAATTATTTTTGTATGAATTTGGTATATAAATGTTCCATTACTGATTTTTTAAACAGCTATTACCTGAAGTGTTCTTCTGAAAGTTGTACCTGGTTAATGAATTCATCAAATTTGAATCAGTCGGGGCTATTCAAAATCTGAAAACATTGTGGGGAGCACACTTGTTTGGTTAAAGATAGAATTTATGTAAGGCGTCGAGGAATCACTGGCGTTATAGCTGTTATGATATTAGATAAATTTGTTGATCCAGAAATTGTATACACTCCAAAAGATATAGTCAAAGACATGTTGAAATTACATGATGTTACGCTAACATACATGCAGGCCTGGCGAGCTAAAAAGAAAGCAATAAAATTGCTGCGTGGAGATTCGGCTGATTCATACGCTAAATTACCAGGTATTTTTATTTTACTTTATCTCTAATTGATATCAAAATGTAAATTAATAGTGGAACTAAATTGGTATGCATTTTAACAAAGCAAAAAAATGGTAGCCATTTGGCATACAATTTGTTTCCAGATTGGTACACATTATGTATTCAATTGGTTTCCATTGTGTATCCAATTGATATTCATATTGTACCCAATTTTGAATCTAATTGATATCCATTTTGTATACAATTAATATATTGTTGTGTTGTGATTTTTAGTTATCAAATTGTAAAAATAATTGTAACAATTGAAAAATTTCTAGGTTATCTATACATATTGGAGCAGACCTAGCCTAGCTCTGTTTTGAGCTTGAAAATAAAAGAAGGTGAGATCTTCTTATATGCATTTGTTGGTTTCAAAGAA
Source organism: Solanum stenotomum (assembly GCF_019186545.1). Classification (NCBI taxonomy): domain Eukaryota; kingdom Viridiplantae; phylum Streptophyta; class Magnoliopsida; order Solanales; family Solanaceae; genus Solanum; species Solanum stenotomum. The sequence continues at coordinate 29,662,991 of NC_064291.1, forward strand.
TGTATTAGAGGTTGGGAGTATTGTAGGCTAGTTATAGTGGTTGATGGGCCAGTGTTAAGAGGCGCATATGATGGTACAATGTTGACTGCAAGCACTATGGATCCAAGAGGTATTATTTGAATCTTTATATTTATATGCAAATATAATTATGATATAAGTTGTGTTTCCAATCTGTATGATTTTTTTTAAAATAATGCATCAGGTCACATACTTCCGCTTGCTTACGCCACAGTGGATTCTGAGAATGATGCATCGTGGACCTGGTTCTTTTAACAATTTAGGGACGCATATGGAGAAAGGAAACACATGTGTTTTATGTCAGATAGAAATGAGAGCATATGGAAAGGAACTGGAAGAGTATATCCTGGATTGTAATATTATGCTTGCATATGGCACTTATGCTGCAGTGTTTTGAAGAACTCCCATAGGAATACTGAAGATTTGAAAAAGCTTTTTTTTTCAATGGAAAAGGCATATACAATACAAAAATTCAAGGAGTTTATGTCAAGAATAGACCAGATAGACCCAAGGATAAGAGGTTATTTATTTGATGTCGGTTATAGCAAGTGGTCAAGGATTTATTCTAAATGAAAGCAAACATGGACCATAACTTAAAACATAGCTGAATCTTTAAATAATGTTAACATGTTAGCAAGGAGGTTTCTAGTCGTATCACTTCTTGAATTTGTGAGGATAACAATTCAAACATGGATTAATAAGCACAACGAGGAAGCTACAAAAACTAGATTAGAGCTGACAAAAAAATATGATCTTAAGCTCCAGAAAAGTGTTGCTTTGTCTACCAGTATGAGGGTATGATTTTTCCTTTATTCATTATGCTAGATAACTTAGACATTTTTATGTTTAAAACCAATTGTTTTTATGTGTTAGGTAATACCATCAACGATTGATTTGCATGTTGTTGTTGATGGACCAAAACGGTACATAGTATGCATAAGAATCAATAAATGTAGTTACGAACGATTTCACAATGATGAGATACCATGCAGTCATGGAATGGTAGTTCTCAGATATAGAAGACTGCATGAAATAGATTACTGCTCTCCTTTTTATAGCTTGAAGAATTTTGAAGATACATATGCGATCCCTGTTGAACCTCTCCCATGCAAGAGTACATAGGATATACCAGATTATGTTTCTGAGCCAAAATTGATGCCGCCTGGTTCAATGAGAACTGTAGGAAGATCACAACTTGTATGCTGAAAGGGTTTGCTGATGTGAAAATCAAAAGGTCTAAAGTTACTTGCAGTAGATGTCGTCAAGTGGACAACAACAAGAAGAAATGTTCAATTACCCTGCACCAAAAAAATGATAGTTTATTTGCTTAAACTATACAAAATTTTTATTTTATTTTGTCTTTTAGACTCATATTTTTTTTTTATTGTGACAATGTATTCATTGTTTTCCAATAATATTTATTGACAATGCATATCAAATATATACAAAATTGATATCAAATGCATTCCAACTAAGTGTTTAATATACTGTTCATGTTTTATACAAGATTCATTCAGTAATCATACCAATTGCATACTGTTGGAAATCAAATTCATACCAATTTAATATATATGGTATTGTTCATATTAGTGAACATTATATAAGGAAATTATGGTATGCATTTGATATCCATTTGGTATGCAACTAAATACCCACTGATATTATTTAATGTAATTTACCATGAGTATTAATTTGGTATTCAATTGGTGTCCTACTCAAACCAAAATAAAATAAGATGTAATTGATGCTGGTGCAAAATTTAATGATCGTTGTTTTAAATTGTCAGATTTATTTCTTCTAGTATTTATACAAATTGTATACCAACTTCATACATCTTTAAAATAGTTAATCCACGCTTGTTAAGACAATATAATTTAGAATTAGTATTAATTTGGTATCCATAAGGTGTCCAACTTGAATAAATATAAAACAAGATGTAATTGAGATTGGTACAAAATATAATGATCACTATTTTACATTGACATAATCATTTCTTCAAGGTATTTATGCAGGTTGGTTACCAACTTCATTTATTTTTTATTTTTTTATTTTTTGTGTTAGAATATGAAGTAAAAAATACCAATCATGTATGAATTTGGATGCTAAAAGTATATAGTTTGGATATTTAAGACAAAGTCAGTTCATGAACTCTAAATTGGTGTTCATTTTGTTTCAGTTAATAAGACACTATTAGTTCATGAACTCTAAATGTTGAATCCAATTGGTATGCAGTTTGTATATAACTGTTATCCCGAAAAATATTATACTCAATGTGTAATTTATCTTTTGAATGGTGTATCCAATTGGTATGCAGTCTGTATATAACTAGTATCCTGAAATTATAATAGCCAATTTGTAATTCATATGTAATTGATATCTGACTGGAAAAAAACAGTGAATATTATATATCACCAAATACTTAAAACTGTATCAAACAAAAAAATATTGTCCAAAAGTTAAAAAAAAAACTTGTAATTCTAAAAAGTCTATGTTGCAATCAACTATCTCAAATTTGATCTCCGGGGTCTTGGTGTAGGATAATTGATGGTATCCGAAGCATGTTCTTTTGCTATACGAGTCCACCAAATTTGCTAGCAATAATTCTAGTTACTTCACTCTCACTGATCGCGCAATCATCATTCTTTGTTTTTCCATAATGTCATATGATTGTGGCATACCTTTGACGATGATACTTTGCATCGATATCAATGGAATGCATATCAAAAACTCCATTACTGACATATTCAACAAATAGACATGTACATGTACATACCACAATCACTGGAAAAAAATTGGGAGAAAAATAATTTTAAGAAACAAATTGAGTTACCTTTTCTGATGAAATCATTAAAGTATAGAAATACGTACTTTGAGGTTTCATCTTCTTGAGGCACATTCTTCATATGCTTGACTTCAAGTGGGTCGGATTGAGATTTGTCAGCATATTTAGGAAGTTTATTGGCATACAGATCAAACCTTTTACCATAAAAACATGTGCTGGTTAAAAATAGTGGTACCATTGTGGCAAGTTTGCCAACAACTATATTGACATTCTTGTCGTGAAGAGCTCATCCCATCATCAAATCATGTTTATGTAGACATCTAAGATTGATTCGGAAGACAACAAAAAATCAATGAAATGAGGTACTAAAATTGACAGGAATAATGACATCGTCAACTCTGTCCCAAGGAATGTTGGCAAACACTTTGTAACCTCTAATGCACTGTCCAACATCGTGATCGGGAGAAATAGATCTCATGTCGTAATTGAAATCTCTCCACTGTTTCTCAATGTTATCAACCCACGACATAAACCAACAATCAACTGTACTGTATGATAGTGATTGTGGAGAATACTTTGGCTTCTTCCGTAGATAATACATAATGATATTAACATGCTGTTACAAAAAACTAGACACAAAAAAAGATTTCAAATATATACAAAACATATATCAATTTCATTGTAGCTACATGTTTAATATATAGTTCATGTAAGTCAGCATTTTATACCAAATTCATTAAGTAATCATACCAATTCAAACTACATACATGATTTATTCCAGTTTTATACAAGTTTCATTCAGTAGTCATACCAATTGCATAATGCTGGACATCAAGTATTGTTCATAGTAGTGGACATATTATACCAAAGTTATTCAAAAATCATTCAAAATGCATACATGATGCTATTGTATAAGAAAATTATACATAATGGATATCAATTTCATGCCAACTAAATATGTAAAATCTTATTCTAAAAAAGTTACATTTCATAACATATATAAAATTAAAAACTCCAACAGTAATTAGAAAAATCTGCAAAATGAGTTACAAATTAACTAATAGAAAAGTTAATAGATATGACTTGCCCCGTCTTCCCATGGTCTGCCAGGTTTAACCATTACGTTGAAAAAAATTATTTCTGAAACTTTCACAACACCAAAATTCATTTGAGGTTCAAACTTATCTTTGGCCTTTGAATAAGCAGATTTCCTGTGTACATTAAGAATATAAAATAAAAAACGTTCTATACGAATTGTTGAGATAGTATTTTAAAAAGAAATTGGCTTTGTTTACATATATACCTGCCACGCCTAGATGAAAACATCTTTGAAAACCCATTTGTTAAATTCATCGATCAAATTATTTGTGACCTCAAACCCATTGTGACTTTCAAATGGATGTTTGATACGAGAGAAAATAGGACGTCTTCTTACACTGCTTTTGCCTTTCGATAACCGAATGTACGGAGATGTGTTGTACTTGTCGCGTTCCTATTTCTTGGTTGCACATCTGGAGTAGTTGTCACATTGAGTATTGGCTCAAGTTAAAAAATCTGTGTCATGGTCAAACCAGGATAATCATCTATAGTTGGTGGTTTTGAAGCTGATGATCCAGGTAAGTCAGCATTAGAAACACCACCGACTGTTTGGTCAATTAAATTTTGCGCTTCAGCTACATATTCAAAAAAAAAACTAATGTTAAAAAAACTTTGTAAGTGAATATACACATTATATTAGGATTGGTTTTCATACCATCGGTGTTTGAAATATCTACATATTCCCTCATCGAAACTGATGGATGATCCATTCGAGCTTTTTCAGTTTCTTCAACATGTTGATGGACATCATCCTAATGTATACATTAAAATAAAATTTATTCAGACCAACAACAATAAATCATGCATAAAAACTGTCTCTTACAAATTTAATACAAGATTAATACCAAGTTTAAACCAACAACAATAACCTATCATGAATAGTACCTTTCACAAATTTAATACTATATTAATACCAAATTTAAACCAACAAAAAATAATGTATAATACCATTTCATACAATATTCATACAAAGCTAATACAAATTTTATAATACCACTTTCAAAACAGCAACAAAAACATGCATAAGAACTACTTCATTCAATATTCATACCAACATAATACCAATATTAAACAAACATAATACTGAAAAATAATGCATAAAAATTGGCTCATACAATATTCATATCAATACAATACCAACTTCAATCCAAAATCATACATTAAAAAATTCTTAATTACTGGCTCATACAAAATTCATACCATGATAAAATGAATTTTAGACCAAAAATAGATACACAACAATTGATCAGTTCTAAACTTTCTCAAACCCTTTAATACCAATTATATAAAATTCATGCAAAATTAAGCAGTTTTTATAAATACTTACAAATTTACGATGATTGAGTATGTGCAGTTTACCTCTTGGTGTAATGTTTGTGTTGGTTGACCTCTTGAAGACCTAATCTCATCGATTATCAACTTTGTCGAATTATCGACATATGCTTTCAATTCGATCATGTGCTTTTCAACCTTCTCAACATATATAAACATATATATTAAAAATTAAAAGATTACAGAATAAGATGTAATATTAAGTAATGAAAAAAGGATTGAGAAAATAATCATTATCCTTCAGTTCTTTCAACTCCTGCCGAACCTGTCATTAAACATTAAAGAGTGAATAAATTCTTTAAAATATGTAAAAATATATATTAAATGATAAAAAAATTTGTATACTAACCTCTGCAATTTCATTCTTCAACTCAACATACTTTTCATCTAAGTCAACATCGTTCCTTTCTGATGTTGCTTGATTTTCTGTCTCATGGTGACTATAAGATTCATGTAAATTGTTCTGATCAATGGCATTCATCTCTTCAACCGTAAGAACTATGTTTTTAAATTTATGTTGTAGTAACAAAATAAGATGGGAGAATTAAAAATTATAAACAAAAAGATAATAAATGATAATTATTAAAGGACAACAAATAAAAAATGACTTGGTTGCCATATGTTCTGAAAAAGGTATTTTTTAAGTCCTCAAAGAAAATAATTCCATTCGATGTCTTCCAGTTGAAAATACGAGGTGTACCATTCGCAACACGGATAGCAACTGTGTTGTTAAATGGATGACAACACTCATAAAACCAAATTTGCAAGGCTTAGTGAAATGCGCTAAATTTGAATGATGTAGGATTATTTCCCAACCTTATGACTGCAAGCTTTTAGAGTCAACCTGAAACATTCAGTACCCTATGGGAAGTTGACATACTGACCAGTCTCAACCAAATCAAAATACAGATTAGGTATAGTTGTTTTGGAGGCATCAGAACCTGTCAGAAATGTACTAATGAAGTATAGAATACCAATTTTAAAACGGTCTTCGGGCTCAAAGAAGTTAGCCTCTTTAAACTTATTCAAGAAGTCTAACTTTGGGACCTTGGTCATTATACCAAAATAATTTTCAATAAGCCTATTTGGAATAGACGGATCTGAAACAAAGTCTCTAAGGAGTCCACATTTGAGTTCCTTAATCCCAGAACGTAGTACTGTACCGTTTATTTTGATGACAAACATGTCGTCCCAGATGTTTTCAGTTTCAAAAGGTAATAAATGGCGCAATAACTAACATTGAATCTTTATATGGGGTAGCTCGTAAAATACACCGAATGGTGTTTGTTTAAAAAATTGTTGAAAGCTCTCTTGCCCGAGGAATATCAATAGGTTGCCTAAAACATTCATGTTTGTGCATGAAGCGAGTGTGTGTATGGCTTTCTTGCCTATAATATAAAATTATTCATACTAAATTAAAACATACTTCATACCAATATTATTCATGTTTTATACCAACACCAACATAGTTTATAAATAGTTATAATTAAATTATATCATAGAATTTATACCAAAATTAAATCAATTTCATACCAACATTCATAAACCATATATAAAGTTAGTTCATACCAATATTATTCATGTTTCATTCCATATTCATATACATAAATTTTAGTAGTACATCATACCAAATTTGAAAAAAAAAATTCACTACTAGAAAATAGGCCTACGACAATGCATCAAAAACCGTTGAAATAGATAGGACAATCATTGCCATAGGGCTATCGCAACAGTTACACATGCGTTACATCAGCTCGCGTAGCCATAGAGCTATGGCAACGGTTGGTGCAACGGTTGTCAAAATGTGTTGCCATAGGGCCTTATTCTTCCTTCTGTTGCAATGGAAATAGTTTGTAAGTACAACGGTTTAAAACCGTCGCCATAGAATTTATTGCACAGTAATTATATGATCTATGGCAACGGTTATTATCATCTATTGTGGCGGTTACATTTTCTATGGGAGTTTTTTGCATTACCTATTGCAACAGTTTTTCATACATATTGTTACGGTGTAGATGAAATAGCAATCTTTAATAAATCATAATAGAAAAAAAATATAATTTGTCCATCCAAAAATTTTCATATACATTCATAAATTCAAATCTCCAGCAAAAGCTATTGTAATAATACATCCCTAAATACTAAATGTTTAAACCCAAATGAGTAGTTACATTTTACATGATTAAACAGTTACGATAAGAAACAAAAAATTATTTATAGCGAAATGAATATTTAAACTATCAACAGTTCAAAATTCTTCTTTAAGTAAGGTCAAGTTTGTCTTCACTGCTATCTTCTTCCCTTCCTTTTCAACACCTACAAAAGAGGATAAATATGTCATAGAATGCACGACTATATCAATAAGACCCCGCTAAATCCTGTCCTGCCCCATTTAAGTGTCAGTTTGTTTTCCCCAGTTTTTTTTATGCTCTGTCCAATACCAACATAATAAATTTTAAAAACATAAAAATATTATAAAAATCAGGAGAAACTAACATGTGACTAACAAAAATACTGTCCAGGAGACTTAACTGTCACTAATAGTTATTCATACCCAAAAAAACAAGTAAACTATTACCATACCAATTTTCAGCTTAACTACTTCCTAAAAAAAATAAAGAAAATCAACTACACTTTGCATCAGGTAAGTACAAGTCATCCCAATTTTCATACTCTTTTCTTTAACCTCTATTAGAATATATTAGATTGTACTAATAGTGTTAATAAATCACAACAATAAGTTGTTGATCTGTTTGTAGCATAATACATCACACAAAGACACACATCAATTGGCACCAAACGAAGACATCCCTAATCACCGTTAATTCGCAGTAATCTGTTTGTAGCAGACTACAAAAAGACTTACACCACACAAAGACAGATCTCAAATCTATAATTGATTTTTTGTTGTTTGTCTCATGTAAAGACAATAAACTAAACTTCTTCAATAGTTATGTAGGATATACAAAATTCAGGTAATGTATATAAAATTCAATTCCAAAAATCCCACAACCCCACCATCATACTTTGTTTCGCCCTTTCCCTTATTTCTAAGTTGATTCATAATGCAAATATACACAATTTTAAAGCTGAAAACTGTGCATTCATAATGCAAATATAGTCTGAATTTCATATGAGTACAATTGTATGGGTACATATTATGTGACTGACCATAGAATGACAATTTTGAGCTTCATATGAGTACAATTGTAACAACTCCAAATGGGTAAAAGTTCTATTTTTGAGAAAAATCAAGATAAGTGTTGGCTTACAAATCAACAACTCAATCAATTGATTATCACTTGACTACTAGTCACATGCTTCACCATCGCCGAAAGAAAACAAGAGCTCTAGTCGCCAGAGCTCTGAGGTAGGTGAAGGGTTAAAATGGTTAGCCTCAGACAATCAATTATTAGTGAAAAAGTTTAATGGAAAAGGAAATGACCCTTTGATGGAAATGAAATGCGGAGGATTTGAGCATCAGATTTCAGAGTACATCAAGCAGAGTGATAACTCTTTGATTCAGATATAATTTAGAGATCTTTATCTTAAATACACCATTAAAGCAGAGTGATTAATTCTGAATAAGTCATATAAAGTCTCGTCCTTGCAACAAATAACATGACTAAACTCCTTATCTGGATAAAATAAAATCTGCATTATCTCATCCTAGAAGACATACATGAGAGTGAGAGAGAAATAAATGTGACAGTAAATAAAATATAGTGATACAATCAACAACTACATATTCAACAAGCAACTATTGATTCGCAATTCCAACAAGCAATAAGCAACCAACATAAGAGAACCATGATGGCGTACAACCAAAAAACAAAAGATTTCACCAACTTTAGACAAGAAAATAAATTCAAATAGATGGCGTGCATGAATCATGAATCATGATCACTCAGTTTCTTGAGATAGAGTAGAATAAGGAAAAAAATCTTGAACAAATAGTGAAGAAAATATTGGCAAAAGAAGAAGAAGAGTAGTAGTAGTAGTAGTACTGACCTCGAGTGTTATTACGAACAGATAGATGATTGATTAGTTAAAGAACAGGCTCGTCTCCTAGCGAATGAACATTGAATCTTAGCATGGTAGAATCAAGTGTTAATCCTGGATTTAGATGCTAAAGCTGTGCAATGATGTTCATTGTAACATCTCGTTCCATGGTATCTTTTTGTGCATTGAAGTTTTCTTGCATTCTTTGTTGCATCCTCTCTTCAATTTCCTTGATTTTATCTACATCATTTCATGATTAACAGTATTTGAAGAGGGACAAAAATTTCCCTGTTTCTGTTTCAAGAGTCTTAGTTACTCAACTTCCATATAATACTACTCGACATGGATGATCACATCCCATAACTATTGTAAATGCATCACTACCATCTCCACTTTCTTGAGTTTATATTCCCTCCATTTCAGTCTACAAATCAGGTTAAAGTTAAGAGAGTTCAATTAAATTGAACTGATCAGATGTTTAAAAACAAAAAAATTGATCTCGATAAAAATAGAATCAGAAGATTTTATACTATTTTTGTAACATTCGACAATTTGAAATAACGATGAAGAGGCTTAGAATTGGAAATTTTCATATTTGGAAAGAATTTAAAAATCTGGAAATATTTTTGGCTAAGTATGGAAAATAATGAATTTTTGGCCAACTTTGATCAGTTATAACTCCTAGCTCAGGATGATCTAGGTGTGGTTCTAGTTATGTTTGTAAAGTTCGTGGATTGGTATTTCCAACGCCATAAAGTTTGCTCATTTCCGAGTTCGTATGAGCGAGTTATGCCTTTTGAAAGTTTGGGGCAGTTGGTAGGAAATCTGTCCGGAAATTTGTAAGGGTATTTTGGTCTTTTCCCTAGCCTTGTCTTTGGATATATATTAAGGTGTAAGACTTATTGTGATCAGTTTTTCCCTTTTTAAAAAGAGTAAGGTTTAGGGTTCTTGAGAGAAAGGAGAGAAAGGAGAAGAAGAAGCAAGATTTCGTCAAAAGATCGTCGTGGATATCGTCAGGGGTGATCCCTTTTAGGTATGTGAGTCTTTAGTGTTGGGTTGATCCTTTCCCCCACACACCAAACTCATTTTTTTTATTATTGAGAAAAGATTGGTTGTGTTGTTGAAGTTGTTGGTTGGAATTATTGAAGTTGTAGTTGTGTTGTGTTGTAGTTCTTGTTGGTTTGGTGTATGTTTCTGGGGTTTTTTTGAGTTGAAACTAGTGTATGTTATTCGGGGAAAAGGGTTGGGGCGTTGCACCAGCCAACGCGCCCCAAGAGGGACTCTGAGGTCCAGCCCCTAGGGCGCTGCCCCTACCAGAGCCCCAACCAGACCTCTCTGAAGTTTGAGGCCTGGCGCTCCGCGCCTCTCAGAGCGCCAAGAGTGCCAATTCTTCCCATTCTTTCCCCACTTTCTCATACATGTTTCTAGGTGTTGTACCTATGCTCCCTAGTTGTTTCCAACACTCCAAGGTACGTTTAAACGTCAAGAACTCATCCATAACACGTGAGAAAATACCTTGAATCCATGATTCCAATTCAAGGAGAGTAAGTTTCCAAATCAAGGGAAGTTAAGAGTTGAGTCTAGAAGTTCAAGAAGGGAGTCAAAGCAAGTCTTTAAAGCTTTCCAAGAGTCTTTGTTGAATGTTTTAACTTCATTTTTAAGGCTCAAGTTTCAAGTTAAGTTAAGAGTTTCAAGTTGAGTAAAGAGTTTAAAGTTAAGTTCATTTCTCAAAAGTATTAGGGAACTATGTATTCCCAAAGAAGTTTCCAAATGTTTTTACATTTGAGTAAGAAAGGAACTATGATTCCAAAAGAGCCTTTGGGCTAGTTTTCAAGAAAAAGGAACATTGTTTCCAAGTGAGCCTTCGGGCAAAGTTTTGAGTAATTATCTCAAATAAATAAAGATGTGTTTAAAACACTTATGAGCTAAAGTGTTTTTGGGAGTAGTCTTGAGCACCGAATTGGGGACACGAGTTCATATAAACTCAACTCTCCATAAGAACCATGCGCCAACATGGGAGTTAACGAGTCATACTTTTAGATGAATCTGTAAGATTAAGCTAGTGGATCCACTAAGTAAAGTAGCTTCCTATATCACGGCAAGGTATAGGATGGTCCTTGGGCAACGTGAGGTAAAACGAAAGAGTCTCCCACTAAGGTTATATTACTTTTATATAAGTAAAGTTGAGTTGTTATTGTTTTATCTTTAACAAGCCAAGTTGTTTACATGGTTTTACAAGCTTTATATATTGCATGTATCGTATTGCTTTATATATTGAGTTCAGTTATTCAAGAGTTAAACAGAGCCAAGGTAAGAGTTCCTTTGTACTCCTTTCAAGCTTGAGTTGTAGTTTAGCTTTCCAGCTCGCATACTCGTACATTCAATGTACTGATGCCAGTTGGCCTGCATCTTATGATGATGCAGATACAGGTACCCAGGGCCAGCATCCGGTTCGCCGTTGATCCAGTTGAGTACATCAGAGTCAGTGGTGAGCCTCTTTGTGTTCCGGAGGACTCGATTATGTTGTTCTCTCAGTTTTGTTTTATTAGGGTGTTATGGGGTCTATCCCAACATCCATCTCAGTATTATAGAGGCTTCATAGACAGTCAGTCAGTTGGTTTGGAGTCTCTCATCTATGTATATATGTAAATATTCTATTTTGAGACTCGAGATGTCTTTTTGACCAGATTTTATTTCAATCAGGTTGTTATAAAACCTTGCATTGCATTGAGTTTTCCGCTAAGTTAAGAAGGCCAGGCCAAGGGTTCACTTGGGGGTCAGTAATGGTCTTCGAGTGCCAGCCACGTCCAGGGTGTAGGCTCGGGGCATGATAATTTTAGCAATTGCATCTTCATGTGAGTCCTTATATACTCGAAAAGGTTTTCTTGTTCAAGTAGCCCCAACGAAGTTCTTACTTGACATGGCATCAAGTGTTTCCTATGTCTACCAATGGAGGAACTATGTCCACAAAAGATCAGTGTAAGATTCATCATACAGGTCAACTTCTTAGCTTGAAAAAGAAAACTATGAAATCTATTGATATTGGGACTACCTCTAATAGAATACAGTAACCTGAATTGTGAACAAAATCGCTAATCAGATTGTAAACTCAATGAGATACAACAAACATGCAAGCTTCTCATCTTGAAAACCCAAGTAAAATTAAAAGTATTAATCTAGTTCACTTCAGATTGTTTTATTTCTAGAGCATGTTCAGGCTAATCAACCCCAGCTCAAGTGTCCATAGAAAGAGCTACATGAACATGGACTTTTGATGGACAAATAATGTTAAAATTATCGGTTAAGTCAAGTTTGTGAAGTGAACTCACATTAGGTAGTCATCCCGGATTGGAAATGAAACTCTCGTGTAAAGCAGCATCAACAAAATGGCATCAATCATGAAATTTTAAGACCTAACCACTAACTGAAAAAATAACAGTTTCAATAGCTTATATATTTTTTAGTGTAAGTCTATGACAACAGTTATCATGACCCCGCGAAAAGATTCTTCAACCCTCTCTACCATCATCTCTTCTTTATATTAGAAGTATATGGAATGACAATGAAAAACAAGAACCATAAAATGCCTTGTATAAAGGAATATGAAGTAATTGCTTCTAGAAATCAACTTAGAAATTAGAATTAACAATTAAAACAATGTAACTATGAGTTACAGAAGAAGGATAAGTTTTAAATCCTTGTCCGTATTCAAAAAAAGAATAGAAAAATCTAAATGGAAGTCACACAAATATAGAGATTTCTTGGACATGGAGCAGGATATCTTTAGTGGAATCAGTAGCTCTTACATTAAAGTCTACAGATCTGTTGCTTTACTTGAGAAAATTCTGGGTGCTTTTATTTCTAATTACTTCTCATTTTAATAGTTGGATACATTAAAGGGACAGTTCAACACTTTAGTTTGAGATGGTAAAATAAGGTGTAATGTAGAGAATAGCATGTGAGATGTTTAAGGAAAGTAGTAGAATAATTAAGCCTTCAATTCTACTAGCTTTGAAGAGTATTGGTTTCTATTAAGTCTAAGTCTAATAAGTTGCATCCTTATTGTTATTTCAGAAAATTAAGGGTGTAGAAGTGTGCCTCTTTGGCCATGTATGTTCAGGAACTTGGATCTGAATGCGCACAATCAAACATTGCCACCCAAAAGTCTAAAAAATCTCCAAAAGCAGACAAAATCGAAGATTGGTGAGCGAATTTTTCTCATGACAACAAAAGATTTCAAACTCTTAGATATGTATGTAAAACTAAAGGAAAGTGTACAATAGAATTTGTAGATACAAATCACAAAAATATATGCTAATTAGACAATCACAAATATCCATAAACTCAATAATTTGAAGAATTATGAAGAAATCAAAAGACCATACGCCAACAGTATCAAACTACAGATTCTTCCTTCAGCTGCTGGCATAGATTTCTTTCTCCACATATTTTCAAAATCTACCCATCAAAGAATCAACCCAAATGACTTCACAGTTCAGTGAGGAAGAACATAAAAAATAGACATGACAAAAAAAAACCCTTAAATTAGGGCTTTATGAAGTTTAGTACTGTATGAAGCAGCAATTTTAGAGCTCTACTAGTCGTGTGAACACAGACACAACTTATATCTTTTGCAGGAGTGAATACACGTAAACTAGAAGAAACTTAAATGCAATTTCAATCAAAGAATTAATTTTTCTGGACACAAAAATAACTTCACTGAAGATGCGATTTTGAACTGAAGAAGCAATTTTGAGACTGCGATTTTAAGCCCTACAATTTTGGGTGTGTTTTTATGATTTTCCAAAGATTTTAGGGCACTAGTAATATACAGAACTCTCATGTTTTATTATTTTTGGGAAAATAAGAAAAATTAGAAGTTTAAGAAAACTGAAGGTATATATATTTTGGCGGTTTAGTGAAACTAGGGAAAATTGAGGAGGGAAATCAAAACTTAGCAATTGCAAAATAAACCGTTGCCACAAATATTCTATTGCAACAGTTGCACAAAGTCGTTGCAATACCAAATCTATTGCAACGTTTTTTATGTAATTGCAACGGTTTGGTACATAATATGTGTTAATAGCGTCATGAACCTTATGCAACACATCGAACCGTTGCTATACCTATACTATGGCAACAGTTTAACAACTGTTGCTATAAATATCGTTGCCGTATGCCCAATTTTCAGTAGTGAATACATCAATATTATTGAAACATCATACCAGATTCATGTGCACCGTGGCATTTAACAAGCTACTTTCATAAATTTATCCAACTACAATCAAAATAATTTTCAGAACAATATTTAATATCAACTTATACCAATTTCATACCAATGTTAAAAATTGAAATACATTAGTGGAGAAATTGAAAAAAAATCTTCCTATTAGGAGAAATACCAATTTCATAGCAATATTAGTCATAATTCATACAAAAACAAGTAATTTAACAAACTGCACTAAAATTACCTAATTGGACTGATATCAAACCAATTTCATACCAATGTCAAAACACATTTCATACCAGTTGCATACCAATATTAAATCACATTTCATACCATATTCATAAATCATATTTTAAAGTCAGATTCATATCAATATTATTCACATTTCGTACAAGTTTCACGTCAATACAAGTTTCGTACCAACAATATGCATAATATAATATTTTTAACAAAAAAATTACTAATTTGAATAATTTGAAAATAAATTAAATATAATACTTACCCTAATCACTTTTTTGCCTTTTTTGGATATTGGTATTTTTGAGTCCTCCTTCGTTGTTGGTCTTCTTCTTGATGGTTTTGAAGACTGACCAATTTCGACATTTGTTGCATTTTTTATTTTTTTATTTTTTTATCTCACTTACGAAATCCGAATCCGAATTAGAATGGGTTTGTACAATTTCCCCCTTCCTCCTTTTTCCCTTTTATATGCAGGACTTACCATTTTCTTTGCTTGACTATTTTTCTCCTTTTGTGTAATCTAATTCTTCGATTGAGAGGAACCACCCTTTGCCGGAATTTCATTCTTTTTTGACGGCCGGGTTTGAGTCAATATGTTGAATGTTGGAGCATGTATTTCATCCGTGGAAGTTACTTCTACTAGTCGAGGACTCTTTCGAGGTGTTAGAATAGGTTTCTTCGACATGAAGAAGATGAGAAACGGAATGGAGTATGTTTGAGAGAGATGAATTTGTGATTTTTGAAGGTGGGGTAATGGGGTGGTGGCGTGTTGTATAAGATAGGAGTGGGGCGTGGGATTAACGTGGGTGGGTGGTGAGGCGTGTAACGGTAAAATTGGAATTGTAATCGATATAAATTCCTAAAATTGTGTAATTGATAATTACTGAGTTTAAAAAAGGAACTGTAATAGATATAGTTAAATTATTAATAATATAAAATTATAAAAAGATTAATCATTTAATAAAGTAAAATTTAATTGATTTTTAAATAAAGTTAAATTTAATTTTT
Source organism: Solanum stenotomum (assembly GCF_019186545.1). Taxonomy (NCBI): domain Eukaryota; kingdom Viridiplantae; phylum Streptophyta; class Magnoliopsida; order Solanales; family Solanaceae; genus Solanum; species Solanum stenotomum. The sequence goes on from NC_064291.1 coordinate 29,678,698, forward strand.
ATATTACAACCCATAATTAAATTGTTATAAGTAAGCATTTATTAAGAATGGATTTAAAACCCGTAATATTATCTCTTAAATGTGTATATGGTGTGATTTTTTCCTTAAGTAAATTATAGACAACCATTCACCAGCAACTAACAAAAAATAATTATTTTATAAACACCTGTCAACTAAGTCACCGTAGTAAAATAAATAGTTCAAAATCACCATTCAAAATTTACGGGAAGAGTTGAAATAATTCTAGTACTCACAATGACATTACAAGTCGATTCAGGATCCCCATGAGCACCTTAGGAATTTTAAGGAGGTGTGTGGACCCTTTGTGTTCATGAATATCTCCCAAGAAAGCATAAGGTTGAGACTATTCCTGTTCTCTATAACGGGAGAGGCTACAAGGTGGTTGGTAGAGTTACCAACTAATTCTAGTACTTCATGGGATGAGCTAAGGAAGACGTTCTTGGAACGATTATTTCCACCCTCGAAGATGGTAAAACTTCTTCTCCAAGTCCAGAGATTCAAAAGTCTTGGAGGTGACCCTTGCATGAAACAAGGTTGAGTTCAAGAAGTTACTCTTGCAATGTCGAACGCATGGCGTTCCAGACAATTTGCTGGTACAATACTATTATGGGAGCCTTGATTCAGTTAATAAAAGTGTGGTTGATCAATTGGTCCATGGTGGATGATGAGGCAACCTTATGATGTAACAACATTGTTGTTAGATGAAATGATTATGGTCAAACGAGAATGGCACACAAGAGAAGACCAAGCACCCTTTCGAAAAGGGGGTTTGATTAAAGAACAAATCCAAAGGGATCATGAAAGGGATGAGAATATGGAAAAATGATGATCCAAATCAATTTGTTGTCCAAATACGTCATGGGAGGTGGAGCTAAGTCAGTAAATGTGATTGAAAAAAATAGTGGGAAGTTCCATGATGATGCCAAATTTGATGAATTATACAATGAAGAGGGTCAATACTTGGGAAATCAAGTTGGGGGTTCTAACAACAATTATCAACATCAAGGTGGGAACCATGGTTTGAACAAGGATAAAGATAGTGGTTGGAAAGATTGGAGGAGTTGAAATTGCAGAGATAGGGAGGTAGAAACAGACACATACGTGCCTCCCCATGATCAACAATGCCCAAAAGATCCTGGTTTCGAAGGAAGCATGATGGATACATGCTTGTGAGGATCTATAACAAGGTTGAGGGAGCCAATAAGGTGTTCAAGGATTTGAAAAATGATTTCTCCACTTTAACCCAAATGGTGACTTCACATTCAATTTCAATCAAGCAGCTAGAGACCCATCTGGGTCAGATTGACACTGATGTAAATTCAATGCAAAAGGGAATTTTGCCCAGTGATACCATCCCAAACCCCAAGAATGATTGTTGAAGTTTGAGGACTATGTCGTGCAACGACATTAAATAAGGTGTTTCTTGGGAGGCTACCTAAGTCTTTACTGTTGTTTTTACTTTCTTTCAAATAACATGTGTTGGAGTGCAGGTGAAGAAGAGTTTGAAAGATAGATAAGGGCAGATTGGGTGAGGCCATAACAAAAAGGGAAATGCGCGAAAAACACTAGGTGGACTGATTCTTGTCCGCCCTTTGAGCATGAAATTATGGCAAAGTGAACTTTAATATCGGCGGCCAAAAATCCAAAGGGTGATTCACCGAAGTGCATAAAGCGGACTACATCGTCCACCAAATCAACCTTTAGGTTTGGTCATTCTTCAGGTATGTTCGGCGAGCTTAAGCTCCAGACAGCGATATGATGTTAGTAAGTGCACCAAACGGGTCTGCTATAAAACGGTACAAGGTTCTTTTAATTTCAACAATCAAATCCCTTTGAATTTTTAGATCCTTTTTAATTCCCCTCTCTTATATAGTGCATTCTGAGCGATTTTGTGCCACGTGTGAGTGTGTTGAAAGTGCTCGGAGTGCATTTGAGAGGATATCGAATCAACTTAACCCCGGAGTCTGGGACATTTTAGGGTCCCCAAACTCATGTCGCTCCATCAACCCCGTCTCCTTTGTGACTCCCACTATGGACTAAAAGCAACCCTTCTCATGGGATGACCTGGATAATACCATATTTTTAGTATAGGACAACCCTATAACAAATTTGCGGGTCTTCTCAGCCTCATCAAGGATAGTAGCCAGGCTATGTCTTGACAACGGTTAGAAATGAGTCTTATACTCTACAAGAGAAAGACTATCCTACCTCAAGTTCTCGAACACCAATCTTCTCTCCACCCTCAAACTCCAAGAGACGAAATGGTCATAAAAGGCACAAGAAAACACATTGTAGGTCAGCGGTGGACATCCAACTGGTACATATCCTAAAAAGACTCTCCATCACTATCTACCAAGCCCACACAACGAGAGTGTAGCATACGAAACCACGTGAAACTTAGCCAACCCACTGGTCTAGAGAAACTTTTGGCAAGAAGTCATGAACTCGTGCACATCCTTATTGTTTCCATGCAGAAACTGAGGTAGATCCATCCTTCTTAACTTTTAAAACTGACGTTGCTCATTCTCATACAATACAAGTTAATGTGCATTTCAATTCCAACTCCCGGTAAAGGATCACCCACAAAGATAGGACCCACTTGTGGCTGCCACACCAGACCTTGAACAACTGAAGTGTGATGCTAATCTAGGAATTGAGCCCACACCATATTTTGAGAACTCTCTTGTATGACAGTCGCACCACATCTCAGAGTGAAACCCTAAAAGACACCCAACAACCTTAATAAAGTATCTATAAGCAATGGGGAAGTAGCATACACATGAGGAACTTTGTCATCTCTATCATCCAGTTGTTGCATGGGAGATGCACCTCTTCCACGACCTCCCACTTGTTATGCCCGTTCTGTACAACCTCCACACCTCGCTCGAGCTTGGCCCCTACCCCTATCTACGGTCTCTACAACATGCTTTGGGACTGCCTTCCCTCCTGTACCACAAATATTAGATCTCATCCTAGCAAAAAGAATAAGACAAATTGGTAATCTATGGGTAAATATATGCCACTTTTAAATCAGCCCCTTCCTTGAAATCGAGACAGGTCTTTATTTTATAAGACTAGTCACACAACACATCTCAAACTCGGGGGAGAGGGTACTGATTGCGACCAACCATTGAACTACCTTCTCAATCGCAGAGGCCTATCCACACAACTACAATGACCAAAGGTGGTCAACCCTACGTGATTCCAGCCAAGAGGCTACGTGGTTGCGCTAGCCACGTGCAAGGCACTTGGCAATTGCGCTGTTAAGGTGCATATTCCTCGTGATTGCACTTAAGGAATTCACCTGCACCATTAGCTCGTGCATCATCCAAAAATACCAAGGCGATAAATCCCTGACGGGATGCTTGAAATTCGTTCAAAACCCCATGAATGCAAATGAGATATGCTACCTCACAAAATTTGATATTCTGGACTCAATTGAGATGTCGAAGCTTCCAACTAAGGCCGTATCAACAAAAAATGGGTCCCATATCCAAACTCTATTCTAAGTCTTATTCCACAATAGGGTTCATGATGAGCCTAAAAGACTCAAGATCCACACCAAAGGTGTATCCAACCAAACCAAACGTTTCCAAGCTAGCATAATTGCATTTTGAAGTTGTCTTCCATAAGTTTTGACCAAAGTCAACCATTCAAGTTTCAAAATCTCTAAAACTCATAAACTTTCACAAAATTCAAACGAACAGCTTGGTTACTGAAGTGTCAGTTCCAACAAGTCATAAATTACTTCGGGTTGCAATAGGAACGCTTTTGAATAATGATAGGAAGGCAATAACACATAAATAACCTAGAGCATTTCATATTAGTATAGAGAACATATGATATGGGTAGGATGGAATATAAGTGTCATGACCTAAAAACTGAGCATGATAACACATATCCTATCTCACTAGGCAATTCATCCTAAACCGAACTCAATCATGTAATTGTAGAAGTAACAACATAACAAAAATAGCTATCACAACACGAATATTGTAGATAAAGATTAAATAACTCATAATACCCCTAAAATCTAGTGTCACGTGTATAAGCCTCTAGAGTTTACACTAGGTTCAAAGGAAATACAAGTTTGAATGACTTTGTATCTAGAAAAGGACAAGGACATGATGAAAGAGTAAGTGTTGTATGATGAGAGGACAAGTAGTACCTGACAAACTCTATAAGCAAGCCTCAGACGAAGATGAGAAGGGAAAGGTCTAGACGATCCAGGATTGTAACCTAAAAACTGTAAAAAGCAAGGGAGTGAGTACCAAATAACAATGTTACTCAGCAAGCATCCCAAACCAACTCTAAATAAAGTAATACAAAACACAAGTACTCCAACATACCATCCGAACAACTACAAACTACAACCTACGTAGAATAATATCAACCCAACCTAACAGTTCTCACTCAATAACAAAATAAAGATCTCTTAGAACATCACAATTTGCAATTCAACACACACGCACACATAAATACACACACAAACCCCCCCTCCACATATATATCATCAAATTTTTTCATAATTCAACAATAAAAAAACCATATCATCACCCATGAAAAATAGGAAACAAGGATGAAGTACAATTAATGCAATGTATTTCAATGCCATAAAGAGTGATGCATGGCTTTCCTAATGATAAACACCCATTGAATCTCAGTTTGGGACACATAGGGAATTCTTCAGTCCCTTCACCTACCACAACATGTGGAACATTCCTTTTCTTGATATCAATCCACCATGGCATGAAACACATTCCCTTTTTCTCAATATGAATCTACCACGGTGTGTGGCATGTTCCCTTTTTCCTCATCATTTCCACAAAGCATCATCACAACAGTATTATAGCACCAATGCAAATAGATATGTGCAAATAGTTAATGAGATGATAATAACTTCCACAACAACGACCCGACACAAATAATCTTGGCACAACATCAAGACTGAGTCAATAAAATTGTTCAAACCATTCATGGCACATCATACATCACAATACCAATAAGGTTCCTTTTTTCACCACACATTATAGGAACTAGGGTTTATTCATCATTTAATAATACACCTAATATATTAAATCCTTCACCAATTCCCATTACTCCCAATCACGCTATGATATACAAGGTTCAATATAGTTAACAAAGGGTAAAAAGGTTCACTTGCCTTAAAAGGAGCAAAGCATCAACTTGACACTGGAACATTCCCTCTACGGTAGGTCTCCGAATCAAAACAATCTAAATAAATATTGAATCACAATAAGAATTCAAGAACAACAACGCCAAATCTTTAATTTTGGAAACCGGGTCCAAATCGACCCAAAAAAGTCATTCTGGAGAGCTAGGGTTAGACCTAGAAATTTATATAAAATAATGTTACCCAAAGGTTTTCAAACTTAATAGTGAAAATCACATTAAAAAAGAGTTGAAACAAAGCTCAAACCTTCATTTTATTAAAATTGAAGTACTTGAGAAAACCCACAAATTTTAAGTTTGAAATCAGTGATTAGATATTAAAATCATGATATAATTAAGGGGGAATGAAGATGGAGAATTAAAAATTGTTAACCTATCGATGAATCTCAAAATAACACTTAAAATCGCCTCTACCAAGCTTCCAATGTTCAAAATGGTGAAATGGGAATGAAACCTCAACTTTTAAAAATAATTCATTCTAGGTCAAAATTGCACTTTGTGATAAAGACTTCAAAGCTTCGCAATTGCAATGAAGAATATGAGGTCAACTTATTTATTGGCCTTCGCAATCGCGACCAAGGTCCACACGAATGTGAAGCTTGAGGACCTATCTGTACGCGATCGTGATAGAACCCATGCATTCACGATGTGCAACAAAGCACGCTTGCACAATCGCAAGAGAGAGCCTCACAATCGCAATAAACAACACAGTAGCACTAGATAGAAGCATCAACAAACATCACGACTTAAAAAAATCATGATTGAACACTCACAATATTTTTGGAATCCCATAAAAAAAAAGATATGCTACCCAACTAAATTCGATGTTTTGGACTCAATGGAAATGTCTAGACACAAATTAAAGGTCTCATTGACCTGGAACCCATTAAAGTTGCAATAAAGTGGCATTCACTCAAGAACAACAACCTTCCCTCGGAACTTGTGAAAATTGAACCAAGAGCTCGCCTAGGCCTAAAATATTTTACTAAATATAATTGAATTGTAAGAAATTCAAAGTGTAGGAAAATTGAACGTTGACGAAAGTACACTCATGGCCTAATTATACTTAAACTTCCAACTAAAGAGTTGAAATCCATGAATGGACTCTGAAACTGAAAACGACGACACTCTTAGATCAAATTTTGCATTCTAGAGCTAATGGAACTAAAGAAATTCAATTTTGTGATTCTTCACTACAGTTGTTGCCAAAAATCAGTTTTTAACAACTTAAAGTCTTCAAAACTCTAAAGCTTCCAAATATCCCAACTTTTCTATCAAATTTCAAAACCAACTCCGTAAACTAATAAAAAATATCTCGTTGCAACTATTTGTCAAGCCCCTAAGCTACCCCCAGGGCGTAAACAGGGGACCTAGGATCACAAGTGACCCAAAGCTAACCCTGAACTGGCATATCATAAGCTTACTTAAAAGAAATATTGTGCGGAAGCATAAGATATGAGATAAACTAAAATGATAGGGAATACCTATTACTATCTGAATAAATAAACTGAGAGTTGAAGGACAACTGAAAGATCAAACTCCAAAGCTAAAACTGAATCTAGCTATGTCTGAAATAAAGCCTCTAACTGACTAGAAATGTTGAAACATACCCCAGCTAAATCTGGAAAAAACAGAAACTAAAGACTGAAAGTAGAAAGATAATCATATCAATCGTCTTAGAAGAATGAGGACTCACCACTGATGTTGCTGAACTGGAGATCAGGAACCAATCTATGCGTGGTATGAATGTTGAGGACCTGAACCTACATCATGAGAAGATGTAGCGCAGAGTATGCGTCAGTACTTGAAAGGTACTAAGCATGTATGATAGAATAAAGACGAATAAAACATATAACTGAACAAAGCGATAAGGCAATTCTATAATTTGAACATGATAAATATGCTAAACATGTTGAATATGAACTAAATGAATGTAGTGACCAAGTTTATAATGTACTGAAATTGAAGACTGAACTATAACTGATAACATGGTCAATACACTAGAATCTAAATGTGGGAGCTACTAATAACCGACATAAAACCACGTGAGCTAAACGTGGAGTCCGATGTATACGCCCCATCGAGAGGACCCAATATACCCTGCTAGAGGTATAGAGGTATGACTGGCGTGATCACTAAACTGATGCCCACAGAGGGGACTTATAACATACGGGGGCACGTAGTTCTGGGACTTGAGGGTGACTGACCCTAGTCCAACTCAGTTTAAAGCCTACTCCCAACTGAATGTATGAAAACTATAACATAACTAAAGTAAATTGGATAGCTCAATAACCTAACATGCAAATCTGAAAATGCAACATTAAGTACTTATAATGGATCATTCAACATCTGAGGCATGTGTATCTGTTTAAACTGGCCTAGTTAGTGTAATTCATGAACTAAACGAATCTACACTACTAGGGTTCTGAATATCATGCAAGGAACTAAGCAACAATATGATAATCAGATTTGGATTATTCTAACAGCTAAAACCCATCAATTTCTAACATTTAAGAAACCCTAGGTCTAGATAACATCAAGGGGGATCAAAAATCTCACTGAAATCTAAGGACCTAATGGGTGAAAGGAACCCACTAGTGCAGTCCCACATACCTGGTGACAAATTTCATGGAGAAATCTTTCGATTTCAGGGCTGGAATGGATGAAACCTTGCTGCGTTCTTGGACTAGAGCTGCTCGACTTTTTTCTCCTCTTTTCGTCCTAATTTAATGAGTTTTGGAGAATGAATTAACTTGGGTAAGTTCTAATTTAGTTACTAGGCTAAAAGTGACCAAAACTACGTAGTTTAGTTGTTAAACGACATAGTTTAGGGGTCCAACGCAGAGGGAAAAGACCAAATAACCCCTGAATTAAAAGTTGTCGACATCACCGATGGTCCGTGGATGGAACGACGGTCCATCTTGGCAACCGTCGATGGGGTTCTGGGAATGACATCTGAGGGGTCTGATCCACGGACCAGGACCACGGCCTGTGGTCTGACCTACTGTCAGTGGGTCGACCCTTAGTTAGTTTTATGGGCTTTTTTGGGAGGGGGTTGCAGGTGGTGAACCACGGGCCTCCAGGACGGATCGTCGATCACTCTACGGTCCATGGGTGGTGCCCGTCAGTGGCACCTGCAACTTTTGAAATCTGCATTTCGGTAGTTCTAGCTTACGGGGTGTTACATAATCTCCCCCTTGGGAACATTCGTCCTTGAATGAAGACTAAACTAGCTGAATATAGAGGAAAAGAGCTGCAATCCCTACCACTAAGTATCGGAAACTGAAATCTGACTGAACTAAGTTCCAAGAACATGAAAATATGCTGAACATGTAAGTATAGCTGAAGGAATATGATACTAAGACTGAGTTTACGCATGAGTAACTGAAAGACTGGAGAGGAGCTATTACCTCAAGCTGGAATGGAATCGAAAGGAAAGAGATGAGGATAATTGGCCTTCATGGCTGCTTCTGCTTCCCAAGTAGCTCCATCTACGGACTGACTCCTCCACAAAACCTTAACTGAAGTGGTTTCTTTGTTTCATAACCTTAGAACCTGATGATCAACAATCTCAATTGGCACATCCTCATAAGTGAGACTATCTTTCACAGCCACACTCTCTAATGGCTCTATAGATGTTGGATCATCAAAGCATTTCTTCAACAACAAAATGTGAAAGACTGGATGGACTGCTGCTATTTCTGCTGGCAACTCTAACTCATAAGCCACTTTACCAAGCCTCTTCAGGAGCTTGTAAGGACCTACATATTTGGGACTGCGCTTCCTTTTCTTTCCAAATCTCATCACCCCTTTCATAGGTGACACTTTCAGGAAGACCCAATAATTAATTTGGAACTCCAAGTCCCTTTTACTTACATCTGCATAGGACTTCTGGCGACTCAGGGCTGTCTTAAGTCTATCTATAATCAGCTGAAACTTTTCCATAGCATCATTAACCGAATCTAGCCCTATCAAGGCTGCTTCACCTACTTCAAACCAAACAACTAAAGATCTACATCTATGCCCATACAATGCCTCATAAAGGGCCATCTGAATACTGAAATGGTAACTATTATTGTAGGGGAACTCTATAAGAGGAAGGTGATCATCCCAACTACCCTTGAAGTCTATCACACAAGATCTCAACATGTCCTCTAAGGTCTGAATGGTATGCTCTACCTGACCATCTGTCTATGGATGAAATGTTGTGCTAAGATTTACCAGGGTACCAAGACCTTTCTGAAATGACTTCCAGAAATGAGAGGTAAACTGAGAACCTCTATTTGAAATGATAGACAAAGGAACCCCATGCAACCTAACTATCTCACTAATGTAAAGCTTGGCATAGTCCTCTACCGAATCTGTAGTCTTAACAGCCAAAAAGTGAGCGAACATAGTAACCCTATCAACTATCACCCAAATGGAGTCATGCTGCCTGTGAGTGCGAGGTAAACCTGTAATGGAGTCTATGTTGATCACTTCCTACTTCCATGTAGGAATGTTGATCTCTTGAGTCATAACTCCTGTTTTTTGATGTTCTACCTTCACTTGTTGACAATTGGGGCACTTAGCCACAAAATCTCATATATATCTCTTCATGCCATTCCACCAAAAGACTTTCCGTAGATCACGGTACATCTTAGTGGCACCTAGATGAATAACATACCTAGAGTTATGGGCTTCTTCAAGAATCTGTTGTCTAAACTCACCCACCTTAGGAACACATAAACGACCCTGATAGCGAAGCACACCATCTCCCTTTGGGAGAAAACCTCAACCCTCTTTTGATGGAAGCAATATAGGATCATTGTCTTGTTTTTCCTTAACCGCCACTACTAATGAATATTCTGAGCTGTTTTGAATTGTTACACCACCATCTAATATGCTGATAAGGCGAACTCCTAAGCGAGCAAGCCAGTGAACATCTTTCGCTAATTCCTTCTTTTCTTCCTCAACATGTGCTACACAACCCATAAATATTATGCTAAGAGCATCATCTACTACATTGTCCTTACCAGGACGGTAAAGCACATTTATATCATAGTCCTTGAGGAATTCAAGCCATCTCCTATGGCGAAGATTCAACTCTTTCTGGGTGAACACATACTGAAGGCTATTATGGTCTATGAATACATCTACGTGAATGTCATACAAGTAATGTCTCCAAATCTTAAATCTTAAGGGTAAATACCACTGCTAAAATCTCGGGTCATGAGTCGGATAGTTCTTCTCATGCACCTTAAGTTGTTTATAAGCATATGTTATAACCTTACTTTGCTGCATCAACACACAACCTAGGCCAATTTTAGACACATCACAATAGATAACATAACCTCTTAACCCTCTAGTAGAGTCAAAACTGGAGCTGTAGTCAACCTAGTTTTCTATTCTGCGAAGCTCTTCTCACACTCATCTAACCACTGAAACATAACCTTTTTCTCAGTCAACTTAGTTAATGGAGAAGCTATGGATGAAAATCCTTCCACGAACCTTCTGTAATAACCTGCTAGACCCAAGAAACATCTTATTTGATCTCTGTAGGAGAGGTAGGTCTGGGCAATTGTTTCACTACTTCTATTTTCTGAGAATCCACTTGGATTCCTTCGCTAGATACTATTTGCCCAAGGAAAGCAATTGATTGCAACCAAAACTCACATTTGCTAACCTTAGCAAACAACTGGAGATCTTTAAGAGTTTGCAGGACAACCCTCAAATGAGTCACGTGTTCTTTCTCATTTCTAGAGTAAATGAGGATATTATCAATAAAGACGATAACGAACAAGTCCAAATACTGCTTGAACACTGTTAAACAAATCCATGAAAGTTGCAGGAGCATTAGATAGTCCAAATGACATAACTACAAATTCATAGTGACCATACCAAGTTTTGAAGGCTATTTTCAGAATGTCATTATCTTTGACTCTGAGCTGATGATAATCAGATCTAAGGTCTATTTTTGAAAAATGACTAGCACCCTGAAGTTGGTCAAAAGAGTCATCAATCCTGGGGATAAGGTACTTATTCTTGATTATGACTTTGTTCAACTGCCGATAGTCAATGCACATTCTGAGAGAACCATCTTTCTTTTTTACAAACAACACTAGTGCACCCCACGGGGAAATACTAGGTCTGATGAAGCCCTTATCTAGAAGGTCTTTCAACTGCTCTTTCAATTTCTTAAGCTCAGCGGGAGCCATTCTGTAAGGAGGAATGGAAATGGGCTGGGTATTTGGAAGGAGATCGATTCCAAAGTCGATTTCCCTTTCGGGAGGAATTCTAGGAAGATCTTTTGGAAACACTTCTGGAAACTCATTAACTACTAAAACTGACTCAAAAGTTGGGGTTTCAGAGCTTGAATCCTTAACCCGAACTAGATGATAGATATACCCCTTGGAAATCATCATTATGGCTTTAAGGTAAATCGATCCATAGGCTCTAAGCTACTACCCTTCCATTCTAAGATTGGTTCGTTTGGAAACTTGAAACGAACGATCCTAGTTCTACAATCGACTGCGGCATAACATGAATTTAACCAATCCATGCCTAGAATGATATCAAAGTCTACTATTTCTAACTCTACAAGATCTGTTGAAGTGACTTTCTGAGAGATTGAGGGCAATTTTTGTCTACCTGTCTAGCTATAATTGGGTCACCAACTGGGGTAGAGACTGAGAAGGATTCTGAAAGAGTTTCTGGACTAACACCAAAGTTGACTGCTATATAAGGAGTTACAAAGGAAAGAGTAGCCCCTGGATCTAACAAAGCATAAATATCTAAGTGAAATACTCGTAACGTGCCAGTGACCACATCAGAAGAATCTTCCTGGTCTTGGCGAGCCTGAAAAGCATACAACCTATTCTGGCGCTGACCGCCACCTGTACCTGATGAGTTACCATGCTGAGTCGGGCGACCTGCTGGTGCTGCTGAAGTTGTAAACTGAGCTCTACTATTATTACCTCCTTGAATCTGTTTAGAAGAAAGAGAATCTCTCAACTTGTGACCAGTCTGACTACACCCAAAACATCCTTCCTTTCCTGTAAGACACTCACCCGAATGGTTCTTACCGCACTTTGGACAAGTTGGGTAGGTTCTAGTGCCTGAAACACTTCCCTGAGACATAGAGCCTGATGCCCTACCTTTTTGATAATGTCAAAACTTGGAGGATGGAACACAAGCTGATGAAGGTGTCAAAGCTGAAGATTTATGCTAAAACTTAGAGCGATTCCACCATCCGATTTCTACTAAGAATACTCATAGTTGCCTGTCCTAGCCTTCTTATCATCCTTAGCCTGTTCCCTAAGCTTATCTCCCTCAACCTACTGAGCATGGGTCATAAGCCTAGGATGTTCATATTTTCCAGCAACATAGCATTTATGCACTCCGTTTTTACAAAGTCTAACACTCCATACAAAAACTTATTCATTTGTTCCCTTGGATCAGCAACCATGTGAGGAGCATACCTGGAGAGTTGGGTGAACTTGAGTCCATACTCTTGGACTGACATTTTACATTGCCTCAAATTCATGAACTCCTGAGCTTTTGTCTCCCTCAACCCTATTGGAAAGAACCTGTCCAGAAAAGACTCACTAAAACACTCTGAAGTGATAGGAACTGCATCCGTACCCCTGTTTTCTTTCCATTGAGTAAACCAGATGTGAGTTATACCCTTAAGCTGGTAGGATGCCAACTCTACCCTATCATTACCAGTCACTTGCATCACTCCAAAGATCTTCTTGACCTCATCTATGAAGTTTTGGGGAACCTCACCAACTTGTGACACTAAAAACTCAGGCGGATTCATCCTAACAAAATCACGAACCTTGGTTGCCACTAATCCACCACTAGCATTTGCAGGAACTGGAACCTGCTGATTGTTCTGGTTAGTCACTGTCATGACCCGAGCCTATACCCTGGAAGCGATACGGTGTATAAGACTCCGAAAAGTCTCATACAAGCCTCATAGCATTCATAACATTCGATATACGGAAAATGGTACGGAATTAAAACCTTTCTTTAAGTCCATACAACCAAAAAACTTTATTTAAAACATTAGAAAATAGAGGAAGTCTATTGTCTCACATGACTATCTAAACAATATCTTGAAACAAAAGTAGGTTCACGGCCCTTTACAATAGAAAGTCTAACAAATGTCTATTACATGAAGGAAATGGAACATCAAAGCACTTGTCCTCAAATCCATGAGGACATACCACTTAGTCTTGGAAGAATCTCAATCCAAGCTTCAACTAGAGAGTATCAAATTGAGTACCAATGCCTACACTTCATAAAGGTTAAGAAAATATGGGTTAGCACAATTAAGTACTAAGTATGATAGCCATGCAAAAACATGCTTAAAACAGACATTTTTTTTTAAAGTCATGCTTTTATGCCATTTTGATAAAACTTCATGAACATAAGTATAAGTGGCATGATATACAAACATAACTAACATACAAGTCATTTCATCACATTAGAACAAAATCAACGCATAACCCATTTCATCACATTAAGCCTTCACCTCAAGTAACCCCAAGCCATACCTTGTGCAATGTATGAATAGCGTCCCATACCACCATCCACACTAGGTATCACATTAAGGCCACCAAAAGTGAACTTATCATTCATCATTTCCATCTTTACACAATACTAATACATAAGATACATAAACCTTTCATAAATCATATCAACACATTAGGACCATCATCTAGGGCAACCCTAAGTCATATTTGTGCAATGTATGAGTAGTATCCCATATTACTACTCACACTAAGTACTCATTTGAATTCACTATAGATAAGGCACCTTAATACTCAACAAGTCATGAGAATGAAGTAATTCATAATACAATCCAAGTAAAGCATACGTCATTACATTAAGCACATAACAGTCAACATTCTTCATTAGCTTCATTAAGAGCACCTTCATTCATTAGACATTAAACCAACATTCTCATTAGCATCATCATAAGAGGTTATTCATTTTATTTAACATTATGTCATAGAGGAACACACCATATCTACTCTTAAAGCCTACTTGTGCAATGCATGGATGGCATCCCGTACTACCGCCCATTCTAAGTAATGTATTCTTGAGTAGCCATAGTTCATTAAAATTCTTTGTGGGGGTAAGCTTTAACCGACATAGACCATGTGAGCAATTCATGGAATCTCGGTGTCACCCTCACCGAATAAGGGATTCCTACTTGCCTAAGGTAGGACCATTACTTTTAGCTTAGGTGGATCCACTAGCTAATATCCTATGTGGACTCATTGTTATGGGATAAGGAGATTACTACTAGACACCCCGCCTCAACTCATGGATAAGAATCTATCCCTAGAGATTGCTACTTGATACCCCGCCTCAACTCACGGATGAGCATCCATCTCAATTCATATCCACTCGGTGCTTAGCATTATTCCCCACGAAATACTTAACATTTATTATTATGGTATAAGAGATTGTTGCCAGATACCCCGCCTCAACTTATGGATGAGTATCCATCTCAAACCCAACATTCATTCATTAGATAGCTCATAGATTCAAGAAAGCGAATTGCCTTTCAACTAAGAATCCCATATTGTGATAAAGTCCTTTCACAACATGTCATTATGATTCATTAGAGTACAATTGAGAATTGCCTTTCAATCAACCCATCATCATTAACATAATCATAAAAACTTCATTAATTCTTCATTCAAGTGTGTATGTGAGAATAACCTTTCACATATATCATCATCATTCATAAGCTTTCAATACTAACACAATTCCATTCTAAACATGATCATAATACATTCATCGAGATCACACATATACCTCACATCATAATCATACATATATTCTTCATGAACTTCCCTTCCAAGGCTATGAACCAACATCAACCCATAAATCCAAGATACCACAATAGATAAGTAAATTGACATGATTCAATAACTTATTCAATATAAACATAAACAATTCAACATACTTTCATGATCATTCAATTCCCAATCACAATTCACAACTAAAGAATTTGGGGGAAACATGGGTTATTAGAAGAAATTGACCATAATTCATCAATAATTCAACAATCCATTCATAATTCATCATATAAAACCTTTTGAAATAGTTTTGGAATTGAACCCATGCATAGATTGAAAACTAGGGTTTTTGGGGAACTTTGGAGACTTGAAATCACTTCTGAAATTGGCTTCTTGAAAGAAACTAAGTGAAGGATGAAGAATACCATACATTTTAGGGAAGAAATCCACGAAAATTGAAATGGATGAAACCTTGAACTTGAGAGTTTGAATCCTTCACCTCCAATGGAGGTTTCTAGATAGCGAACTTTTTGAGATGGTTGGGAGGTTTCTAATTTGTGTTTTGAAATAATGAGTTGAAAATAGAGTTTAATACTTTAAAAACCCTTGAAACATCCTAATAAACCAATAATAACCATCCATTAACTCAATTAACTAATTAAAGAATTGACCAAACTAATCCCTCACTTGGCTGACTTTGGACAGCAAGCAGGTGCCACCCACGAAATCCCCACCCACAGACCATGGGTGGGGTCACGGACAGTGCTGTCACCTTCGTGGTCAATGGCGACAACTTGGTTTTGGGGGCCTTGACCTACGGAGGCCATCCACGAGGTGTGGATGGACCTACGGGGGGTAGGTCATGAGATTTTGGGCAGCTTTATGGTTTCTTGGGGTCTTGTGGGTTAGGTTTAGGGTCCTCCTCAAGGACCCATTGGGTGGTCCTTGGGGAGTCTTACCTTGACGTCTAACCCCTAAACCCTTCAAGCTAAGCTCGGGACAACATTCTACCACATGAAACCCCATTACAACTCAAACACACAATCGTTAGGCTCTTGTTTCACATATTCATTTTATGGGTCATACATTATCCCCCACTTGGGAACATTCATCCTCGAATGACACTTTAAACACATTAAGGGATTAACGACTCAAGACTAGCAGCCCATTATGCATGAAACATTATAAACAATGCACAAAACTAGGAGGAAACATCAACTCCACATCAACAGGCTCAATGCAACACAAGAAAGTAGGAACTACATCTACAAACTCATTATGCAACATAATTTCAACATTTCTCATTTCATAGGAGGAATTACCTTCTCCAACTCAAATCATGCTCACCATAACATTATTAAGCACATTTAGGCATGTTCAACAATCTACCTCATGAAGCATATAGGCAACTCATATTAAATGCATATCAACATGAGGAACACAATTTATGAAAATCCAATTTCTCATTTAAACATAAATTCATTAAGAACATGCATAACATAAGGAAACCATGGAAACGCATATTCACACATGACTCCAAAACATGAAACAAGCTACAAGGAACTCTTGGTCTCGAGCTTGAATAAGAATAGAAGGAAAGAGATAAGGCTATCAAAACTCTCAACAACCTTACTATTCAACATACTATCCCCCACTTAGGAGTAAACCCAACTAAGGCTAACATGAAAAACA
Organism: Solanum stenotomum; assembly: GCF_019186545.1. Classification (NCBI taxonomy): domain Eukaryota; kingdom Viridiplantae; phylum Streptophyta; class Magnoliopsida; order Solanales; family Solanaceae; genus Solanum; species Solanum stenotomum. The sequence continues at coordinate 29,695,401 of NC_064291.1, forward strand.
ACATAGGAACCTTATCAAGACATTTACAACTAAAAGAAACCAACAACATACTGGTGCCTTTATCCGGATGAGCTCCTTTAACCTTCTTAGCTTGAAGCACATAGAAACGATTTCTCTTTGGAGCATTAGGATCCGGACCTTCAAGAGAAGTCTTATTATCATCCCTTCCTTTTGCCGAGAGTGTTGGGAAATCTCTCAGCTCATGACCTTTCTTTCCACACCCAAAGCAACCATCTGTGCCGGCAAAGAACTTACCCAAATGTTGCTTCCCACACTTGGCACATCTAGATCTTTCAAAAGAAGAACCGCTTCCATTCCCTCCTTGAGATTTAGGGTTTGGCACCCTATCATTGTTGACCATTGAGGAATTTTGATTGGAGAACCTCTGTTTAGACCTTGGTTGACTTTGTTCATCGGACCTAGACCTCTTCATCTCCCTACTCTTTTCTCAAGTTTGGACTCCTCAATAGATTGAGCATACACTATGAGCCTAGAAATATTCATGTCATCATAGAGCATTGTCGTATGACACTCTTCCTTAACTAGGTCGGATACACCGGTCACAAACCTACTCATCTCATCCCTAGGGTTGGACACTAAAGATGGAGCATGCTTAGACAATAGAGAAAATTTCAAGGAATACTCCTCCACACTCATGCTACCTTGCCTAAGGTTGATAAATTCCTTCACCTTAACCTCCCTCTTCTCACGGGGAAAGTACCTACCAAGGAATACTTTCTTAAACTTCTCTCACTCAATATGACCCGCTCCTACCGGCCTATTACTTTTCCATTGAGTGAACCAAACTTGGGCAACATCCTTCAATTGGTAAGAAGCTAGTTCCACTTTTTCTCTAGAAGTCACCCCAATAGTATTTACTATCTTTTACACCTCATCCAGAAACTCTTGGGGATCCTCTCCCACCTTAGAACCTAGAAATATTGGAGGATTCATCCTCATAAAGTCTCTAAACCTAGAAGCCATGGTACTCTCATTAACATTCACTCAAGGCCCCACATCCCTATTAACTTGGGCCGTCATAGCTTGGGCTAACGTTAGAAAAGCCGACCTAATTTCTTCATTAGTCATGGCCGGGGTATCAACCAGAAGTTGATTGCTTTGAGGAACTTAGGGACCTTGGGGAGGAACTCCCTTATTCATAATATCCTCTTCCACTCTTCTTGCGGGCGTCCTTCTTGTATTAATAACCTATAAACACAAGAGAAGGATTAGGAAAAGGACATCATAGAGCTAAATTCTAAGGCACGACTTCAAGAATAATGAAAGAAGTGTAGCTTCCTAACGTCCTATATCCTCTCAGTCATAGATGTGTCGTGACTCACACCGATGAACAAGACTCTACTAGACGTGGCTTGTGAGATATCAATCCTAAAAACCATTTCCATAACCTTATGCTCTCATACAATGTTTGTCACGACCCGAACCTATACCTCGGAAGCGACACGACGTACAAGACTCTGAAAAGTCTCATACAAGCCTCATAGCATTCATAACATTCAATATAAGAAAAATGGTACAGAATTAAAACCTTTCTTTAAATCCATACAAACAAAAAACTTTATTTAAAATATTCAAAAATAGCGGAAGTCTATTGTCTCACATGGACATCTAAATAATATCTTGAAACAAAAGTAGGGTCACGGCCCTTTACAATAGAAAGTCTAACAAATGTCTATTACATGAAGGAAATGGAACAACAAAGTACTTGTCCTCGAAACCATGAGGACATTCCACTTAGTCTTGGAAGAATCTCAATCCAAGCTTCAACTAGAGGGTATCAAATTGAGTACCAATCCCTACACTTCATAAAGGTAAAGAAAATATGGGTTAGCACAATTACTAAGTATGATAGCCATGCAAAAACATGCTTAAAACGAACATTTATTTGAAAGTCATGCTTTTATGCCATTTTGATAAGACTTCATGAACATAAGTATAAGAGGCATAATATACAAACATAACCAACATACAAGTCATTTCATCACATTGAACAAAATCAACATATAACCCATTTCATCACATTAAGGCTTCACCTCACGTAACCGCTAGCCATACCTTGTGCAATGTATGAATAGAGTCCCATACCACCATCCACACTAGGTACCACATTAAGGCCACCAAAAGTGAACTTACCATTCATCCTTTCTATCTTTACAAAATTCTCATACATAAGAGACATAAACATTTCATAAGTCATATCAACACTTTGGGACCATCATCTAGGGCAATCCTAAGACATACTTGTGCAATGTATGAGTAGCATCACATACTACTACTCACACTAAGTACTCCTTTGAAGTCACCATAGACAAGTCAGCTTCATACTTAATAAGTCATGACAAGGAAGTAACTCATAATACAATCCAAGTAAAGCATACGTCATTACATTAAGCACATAAGAGTAAACATTCTTCATTAGCTTCATTAAGAGTACCTTCATACATTAGACAATAAACCAACTTTCTCATTAGCATCATCATAAGAGCTCATTCATTTCATTTAACATTATATCATAGAGGAACATATCATGTCTACTCTCAAAGCCTACTTGTGCAATGCATGGATGTTATTCCATACTACAACCCATACTAAGTTGTGCATTCTTGAGTAGCCATAGTCCATTAACATTCTTTGTGGGGGTAAGCCTTAACCGACATAGACCATATGAGCAATTCATGGAATCCCGATGTCACCCTCACCGGATAACGAATTCCTACTTGCCTAAGGTAGGACCATTACTTTTAGCTTAGGTGGATCCACTGGCTAATATCCTATGGGCACATAGGTATGGGATAAGGATATTGCTACTAGACACCCCGCCTCAACTCACAGATGAGCATCGATCCCTATAGATTGCTACTGGATACCCCACCTCAACTCACGAATGAGCATCAATCTTAATTCATATCCACTCAGTGCTAAGCATTATTCCCCATGGAATACTTAACATTCATTATTATGGGATAAGAGATTGTTGCTAGATACCCCGCCTCAACTCATGGATGAGTATTCATTTCAAACCCAACATTCATTCATTAGATAGCTTATAGATTCAAAGAAGAGGACAACCTTTCAACCAAGAATCCCATATTGTGAGAAAGTCCTTTCACAACATGTCATTATCATTTATTAGAGTACAATTGAGAATAGCCTTTCAATCAACCAATCATCATTAACATAAGCATAGAAACTTCATTCATTCTTCATTCAAGTGTGTGTGAATGTGAGAATAACCTTTCACATATGTCATCATCATTCATAAGCTTTTAATACTAACACAATTCCATTCTAAACATGATTATAATACATTCATTGTGATCACACACATATACCTCACATCATAATCATACATATATTCTTCATAAACTTGCCTTCCAAGTATATGAACCAATATCAACCCATAAATCCAAGATAATACAATATATAAGGAAATTGACATGATTCAATAGCTAATTTAATATAAACATAAATAATTCAACATACTTTCATGATCAATCAATTCCCAACCACAATTCACAACTTAAGAATTTGGGGGAAACATGCGTTCATAGAAGAAATTGACAATAATTCATCAATAATTCAACAATCCATTCATAATTCATCATATAAAACCTTTTGAAATCATTTTGGAATTGAACCCATGCATAGATTGAAAACTAGGGGTTTTGGGGAACTTTGGAGACTTGAAATCACTTTTGAAATTGGCTCCTTAAAAGAAACTAAGTGAAGAATGAGGACTACCATACCTTTTACGGAATAAATCCACAAAAATTTCTTGAAAAGTATGAAACCTTGAACTTGAGAGCTTGAATCCTTCACCTCCAATGGAGGTTTCTAGAGAGAGAACTTTTGGAGAGGTTGGGGAGGTTTCTAATTTGTGTTTTGAAATAATGAGTTGAAAATATAGTTTAATACTTTAAAAACCCTTAAAATATCTTAATAAACCAATAATAACCGTCCATTAACTCAATTAACTAATTAAAGAATTTACCAAACTAACCCCTCACTTGGCCGACTTTGGACAACAAGCAGGTGCCAGCCACGAAACCCCCACCCACAGACTGTGGGTGGGGTCACCGACCATGCTGTCACCTTTTTGGTCCATGGCTGCAACTTGGTTTTGGGGGCCTTGACCTATGGAGGTCATCCATGGGGTGAGGATGGACCTACGGGGCATAGGTCCCCATCTGTAGATCATGAGGTTTTGGGCAGCTTTTTGGTTTCTTAGGGGTTAGGCTTTAGGGTCCTCCTCAAGGACCCCTTGGGTGGTCCTTGGGAAGTCGTACCTTGACATCTAACCCCTAAACCCCTCAACCTAAGCTTGAGACAACATTCTACCAAATGATACCTCATTACAACTCAAACACACAATTGTTAGGCTCTTGTTTTACCTATTCATTTTACGGGTCGTTACAGTTACACTCTGAGCCAAAAGTTAGATAGCATTCAGAAACTCTGCATTCGAAACCTCCTGATCTGTGACTGGAGGATCTTTGTTAGCATTGCGGGCATTCGCATTCCTTTGGTAAGCTCTACGAGGAGGCATGATCTAAAATGCATAACGACGAGTTGGAAACGAGAAGTTAGATCATACCTCACGCACGATAAGAGTGTAACACCCCGTTATTTTAAAGAACAAGAATTAGAAAGAAGCAATTTTTTTTGGAAATAATCAAATTTGGAAAGTTTGACCAAGTTAAGTTAAGTAGAAGTTTTGGGCCAACTTCAAACGACCATAAATCCTAGCTTTGGATGAGTTGGGTGTTTTACTAGATATCGTAGGAAATATCTTTGAATTATCTTTCCAACTCCACCGATTTTGGCCATTTTCGAATTTGTATGAGGGAGATGTTCCCATTTGAAGTTGGGCTTCCTAGATAAGGAAAGTCAAAACCGGATTTTAGAAGGGTACTTTGGTCTTTTCACTACCCTATTATTTAATTTTGTTTTTGGTAATTAAGTTGGGGTTTAAGCTGATGGGTTCAGTTTACGCTTCATCAAAAAGATCTAGGGTTTTGAGAGAAGAGAAAAGAAGAGGAGAAGAGGCAAAGAATCGTTGAGTGCTTGAAGCTAGGCTTGTGGATTTCATCAAGGGGTGATCCCTACGAGGTATGTGAGATCACATAGCGTTGGCTTCATTGACCAACGTACCAATCATGATCTATTTCAGTGAATTTACGTTCTTGAAAGTATAAAAATTGATTTCTTGATGCATTTCGTTGAAGTTTCAATTAGGTTCTTGATTTTTGAAGTTATTGAGAAGTTCTTGATTTAAATTCATGAAAAATAGATGTCGTGTTGAGTAGATTCATGCATATTTTTGTTATGTAGTCGAACTAAGTGTTTGGAGAAGGAACCAATCAAATCTAGAGAGTTTAGAGTTGAAAAACGACCAAGGAAATTCGTTAAAAATCTAGGGAAGGGGAATGGGCGCAGCGCCACTCAGAGCGTCTCACATCAGTGCCTGAAGTTAGGGCTCTGGGGCTCCGCACTGCGCCAGTGCTCCCCAACCCAGGCCCTGAAGTTTGGGCTCTGGCGCCCGGCGCCACTCAGAGTGCAAGGGACGCCAGGTCTTCTACCCTTTCTCACTTCTTTCCGTTTGAGTTCCTTAGCAACGTACTTAAGTTTTATAGTTAATTTCTACACTCTAAGGTACGTCTGAACATCATGAAATAATCCATAAACATGACATCATGAACCTTGAATCCATAATTCAATTTAGGAAAGTTGAGAGTCAAGTCGTGAGAAGTTCATAGAGTTTTCCAAAAGTCTTTTCCAAATGTTTTAACTTTGTTTTAAGACTTGAGTTTTGAGTTGAGTAAAGAGTAAAGAGTAAAGATTAAAGTCTTTTCTTCAAAAGAGTATATCGGGACTATGTATTCCTAAAGAGTAAATGTTTTCACATTTTAAACAAGAAAGGAAACACCGATTCCCAAAAGAGCCTTTCCTAAGTTTTTGAGTAAATAGCAAATGCTTTCTCAATTAAGCAAGAGAGGAAACTTTGATTTCCAAGAGAGCCTTTGAGCTATGTTTTGAGCAATTATCTCAAACCACAAAAACAAGTTATGTTTTTAAACATAAAAAACTAGTATATTTTGGAAGTAGTATTGAGAACCGATATGGGGGAGAGTTCAGACAACTCCCAGCCCCCAAAAACCATGTAGCCATCATAGGTAGAAAAATATCATACTTTTTAGATGATTCCTTAGTGCTTTTTAGCATAGACTAGCGGATCCACTTAGTGAGTTAGGTTATATACCCTTGGCAAGGTATAGGATGACCCTGGCAGTGTGAGGCAAAATGTTGTATCATCACATAGCTCTAAAGTGATGGTTGTCGGTCAGAGAAACTCCCACAACAGTATTTTGTATTCTTATATACATTGTGTTAATTGTATTTTTATATACATCCAGAGTTCATTTGTATCATTGCATACATATAGAGTTATTATTGTATTTCTAATTACACAGAGTTGTTATCCATGTTTTAAAAGCTTTTCTTTATATCACATTTACATTATTTCTTTATATTGAAATGAGTTAAGTTGAGTTGAGTTGAGCCCATATATGTTCTTTCAGTTCCTTTCAAGCTTATGTCTTGTTTTAGTATTCCCCTCGCATGCTCGTACATTCAATGTACTGATGGCAGTTGACCTGCATCTTATTATGATGCAGATACAGGTAACCAGGATCAGCATACAACACTTCATTGATCAAGTTGAGCATTCAGAGTCTTGTGGTGAGCCTCCTTACTTTCCGGAGGACCCCTACTTATATTGCTTTAGTAGTTTTCAGTTGTTAGGATGATTTAGGGTCTTGTCCCGACATCCCTCCTAGTTTAGAGGCTTCATAAATAGTTAGTAGTTATTTTATCTTTACATTGTTATTGCTTTTGTTATGACTTGAGTTGCCACTTTGGCTAAGTTAAATGTTTTATCTTTAAATGTTCTAAGTTATCTTTTAATCAGTTGAGTAAAGATGCATTGAATCCTTGTATTAATTATTTAAGTCTTCTGCTATGAGTTAAACCAGGTCAAGGGGTCACTTGGGCCCAGCAATGGTTCTCGAGTGCCAGCCACATCCGGGGTGTAGGCTTGGGGGGTGACAAATTTGGTATCAAAGCATAGAGTTTAAGAGTCCTAGGGAGTCTATGAAACCGTGTCTATAGATTCCTAGTTATCGGTGTGAAGTGCGCCACATCTATAATTAGGAGGCAGCAACATTCTAAGAACTATCTCACTTCTTTCATACTTATTTTGTGCGATAGAGTTCATCTCTATAAAGTCTCTTTCTAAGTCGTGCTTGTGCATGTCTTTCAGTTGATCATACATTCACGAAGAGTTATCAGAGATCGTCCCACTAGAAGGAATGTTGAACCACAAGAACATGAGGTACCTAATGCACCAGAAGTGCAACCACAAGGAGAGGTCACCAATGCGGAATTATGTGAAGCTATCCAGATGCTAAGTCAAGTTGTAACCAATCATGTTGGACAGAGAGAGAATAGATAAGAAGGGGATGATACTTCAAGGATCCATGAGTTCTTAAGGATGAATACTCCAAGCTTCACTGGTTCAAGTGTCAGAGAGGATCCAGAAAGCTTTGTTGAAAAGCTTTAGAAGGTTTTTGAAATTATGCACGTTGCTGATACTCAGATGGTGGAACTAGCTTCATACCAAATGAAGGGTATCACTAGAATCTGGTTTGATCAATGGAATAAGAATCGAGTTGAGGGTGCACAACTTGTGAGTTGGACTTGTTTTGAGAAGGCCTTCTTGGATCGTTTCTTTCCCCATGCGCTAAGAGAAGCAAAGGTGCAAGAATTCCTTAACCCTAAGCAGGAATCTATGAGTGTTCATGAGTACAGTCTGAAGTTCACGCAACTTTCCCACTATGCTCCGGAAATGGTTGTTGAGATGAGGAGCAAGATAAGTTTATTCGTTGCTGGGTTGTCTAGTCTATCAATCAAGGAAGGCAAGGCAACTATGTTGATAGGGGATATGGACATAGAAAGGCTAATGATCCATGTGCAACAGGTTCAGGAGGACAAGATGAGGGATAAAGAAGAGTTTAAGAATAAGAGGGCTAAGACATCAGGGAACGAGTCCGGGCGGCAAAAGAGTAATGTGAACCGGTCTTCTTTCCAACAGAAACAGAAAGGACTTTCTCCATCATCTGCTAGTGCACCTGCACCAAGGAATGAGTACAATAGTCAGAATTCATAGGGTTTCAGAGCTAGACATGCCCATTCTCAGGGTAGTATAGCATACGGGAGTAGTAAGATTCTTGCATGTGCTAAGTGTGGTAGGAGCCACTCAGGAATGTATCGTGATGGCTCTACTGGTTGCCTCAAGTGTGGCTAGAACGGTCATTTTATGCGAGTGTGTCCTAAGAACAGGAAGGGTAATGGTAATGGAGTCAATAGAGCCAGTCTTCTTCAGTTGCTCCACTAGACAGGGTTGCATCTAGAGGAGCTACTTTAGGGGCAAGCGCAGGAGGAAACCATCTTTATTCTATCACTAGTCGCCAAGAGCAAGAGGATTCGCCAGATGTTGTCACTCGTATGATCCAAGTCTTTAACTTTGATGTTTATCCTTCTGTAGATCCATGAGCGAGTTTATCTTTTGTAACTCATTCTGTTGCGATGAATTTTGATGTTCTTCCTGAGCCCTTCAGTGTTTCTACACCTGTTGGTGAGTCTATTCTAGCTGAGAGAGTCTATTGTGATTGTACCATTTCCGTCAATCACAAGAGCACCATGGCTGATCTAGTTGAGTTAGACATGGTAGATTTTGATGTTATTTTAGGTATGGACTGGCTCCACGTCTATTATGTATCGATAGATTGTAGAACTCGAGTAGTCAAGTTTCAGTTTTCCAATGAACCAGTTATAGAGTGGAAGAGTAGTTCAGCAGTGCCTAATGGTCATTTTATTTTGTACCTTAAGGCGAGAAAGTTAGTTTCCAAGGGGTGTGTCTATCACTTAGTCCGAGTTAATGACTCTAGTGTTGAGATACCTCATATTCAGTCAGTTCCAGTAGTAAAAGAGTTTCCAGAAGTCTTCCCAGATGATCTTTCTAGAGTCCCTCCTGAGAAAGAAAGAGACTTTAGTATAGATGTTCTTCCCGATACTCGTCCTATATCTATTCGGTCATATAGGATGGCACCAACAGAGTTGAAAGAGTTAAAAGACCAGTTGAAAGATCTCCTAGAGAAAGGTTCCAATTGACCAAGTGTCTCGCCTTGGATCCCTCCAATATTATTTGTGAGAAAGAAAGATGGTTGCCTTAGAATGTGTATAGATTACCGTCAGTTGAACAAGGTTACCATCAAGAATAAGTATGCTCTTCCGAGAATTGATGATCTCTTTGATCAACTTCAGGATGCTTCTTGTTTTTCAAAAATGGACCTCAGATCAGGCTATTATCAGTTAAGAGTAAGGGAATGTGATATTCCAAAGACACCATTCAGGACCCGTTATGGTCATTATGAGATTCTGGCCATGTCGTTTGGTTTAACTAATGCACCTGCAGCGTTCATGGACCTTATGAATAGAGTATTCAAGCCTTATTTAGATATGTTTGTTATCATATTCATTGATGTCATCCTAATCTATTCGAGGAATGAGGATGATCATGCTAGTCATCTCAGAGTAGTTTTCCAAACTTTAAATCATAAAGAGTTATGCTAAGTTTTCTAAATGTGAATTTTAGCTTGAGTCTGTGGCATTCTTAGGCCATATTGTTTCCGGTAGGGAATTAGAGTTGATACTCAGAAAATAGAGGCAGTGCAGAATTGTCCTAGACCCACATCTCCAACTGATATTAGGAGTTTCCTGGGATTGGCTGGCTATTATAGAAGGTTCATCGAGGGATTTTCATCTATTTTATCTCCTTTGACTAAGTTGACTCAGAAAATAGTGAAGTTTCAATGTTCTGAAGCTTGTTAGAAAAACTTTCAGGAATTGAAAAAGAGGTTGACTATTGCCTAATATTGACCTTTCCAGAAGGTACGCAAGGCTTTGTTGTATATTGTGATGCGTCCAAAGTTTGTTTGGGTTCTGTGTTAATGCAGAATGGCAAAGTTATAGCTTATGCCTCCAGACAACTTAAGGTTTACGAGAGAAAATACCCAACCCATGATTTAGAATTGTTTGTCATAGTATTTTCTTTGAAAATATGGCGTCATTATCTTTATGGTGTTCATGTAGATGTGCTCACTTATCATAAGAGTCTGCAGTATATGTCTAGTCAGAAAGAGCTTAATCTTAGACAGAGAAGGTGGTTAGAGTTACTCAAGGATTATGACATGAGTATTCTCTGTCACCCAGGTAAGGCTAATGCTGTTGTTGATGCCTTGAGTAGATTATCTATGGGTAGTACCGCCCATTTTGAGGAAGATAAGAAAGAGTTAGCAAAACATGTGCATAGACTTGCACGATTAGGAGTTCGACTACCACACAGGAAGGAGTAATGGTGATGAATGGGGCTGAATCATTATTAGTGTCAGAAGTGAAAGTGAAACAAGACCAAGATCCAATTTTCCTTGAATTGAAGGAAAATGTTCATAAGCAAAAAGTAATGGCTTTTGAACAAGGGGGAGATGTTGTATTGAGGTATCAAGGTAGGTTGTATGTACCAAGGGTGGATGAACTTCAATATAAGATCATGGAGGAAGCTCATAGCTCCAGATATTCTATCCATCCGGGTTCCACAAAGATGTACCGTGACTAGAGAGAAGTCTATTGGTGAAGTAGTATGAAGAAGGGCATTGCAGAGTTTGTTGCTAAGTGTTCGAATTGCCAACAAGTTAAAGTAGAGCACCAGAGGCTCGGGGGTATGGCTCAGAATATAGAACTTTCGAAATGGAAGTGGGAGATGATTAATATGGATTTCATCACAGGTTTACCAAGGTCTCACAAGCAACATGATTCTATTTGGGTGATTGTTGATAGAATGACTAAATCAGCCCACGTTTTGCCGGTAAAGACTACCCATTCAGTAGAAAATTATGCTAAGTTGTATATTGAAGAGGTAGTTAGAATTCATGGGGTTCCGGTATCGAATATTTCAGATAGAGGTGCATAATTTACAGCACAGTGTTGGAAGTCATTCCAAAAAGGCTTAAGTTCAAAGGTGAACTTGAGTACTGTTTTTCATCCTTAGATAGATGGTCAACCAAATCACACTATTCAGACCTTAGAAGATATGTTGAGGGCTTGTGTGATTGATATCGAAGGTAATTGGATGATTACCTACCTTTCATTGAGTTTGCTTACAACAATAGTTACCATTCTAGCATCCAAATGGCTCTTTACGAAGCGCTTTATGGGATAAGATATAGATCTCCTATTGGATGGTTTGAATTTTGTGAAGCTGGGTTGATAGGACCAGACTTAGTTCATCAAGCTATGGAGAAAGTGAAAGTTATTCAAGAGAGGTTGAAAACAGCGCAGAGTCATCAGAAATCCTATTTAGATGTTAGGAGAAGAAACTTATAGTTTGAAGTATATGATTGGGTTTAGTTGAAATTTCACCCATGAAGGGTGTTATGAGATTTGACAAGAAGAGAAAACTTAGTCCCCGGTATATTGGTCCTTACAGAATATCCAAGAGGATTGGCAATGTAGCTTATGAGTTAGAGCTATCACAAGAGTTAGCAGCGTTTCATTTGGTATTCCATATTTCTATGTTGAAGAAGTGCATGGGAGATCCTTCACTTATCATACCTATTAAAGATATTGGTATCAAAGATAGCTTATATTATGAGGAGATTCATATTCAGATTCTAGACCGCCAAGTTCACAAGTTGAGGATGAAGGAAGTAGCATCAGTCAAAGTTCTATGGAGAAATCAATTTGTTGAGGAAGCTACCTGGGAAGCTGAAGAGGAGATGAAGAAGTGATACCCACATCTCTTCGAATCCGAAGAAGTTCCCAATTAAGGTACTAATCCTTTTCTTGGCATTTATTTTAAGTTGGCGTGTTGTATTTATATTTTTCTTGTTGGGTGTTTGAGCTAGATGGTAGATGTTACACCCTTAGCCTACTAAGAGTAATCTCATTCGAGGACGAATGTTCCCAAGGGGGGAAAATTGTAACACTCTGTTATTTTAAAGAACAAGAATTAGAAAGAAGCCATTTTTTTGGAAAGGGAAAAGGGACAAATATACCCCCGAACTTTCGAAAATGGTATGTCAATACCCTTCGTCATACATTTCATTCATTAGTGCCCTCGCCGTCCAATAACTAGTGCACATTTGCCCCTCCCACTAATGGAAAACTCATTTTTTACACATGGCACAATCCTACGCCTCAACCCGGATTGACCAAATATTTAACCCAAATTTGAAATACCTGTTTAACCCACCCCATTACCCATTTAACTCGCCCAATACACCCATTACCCACATCAAAATTTGTTCATATTTGAGAACCCCAGGTAGAAATCTCGAACATGTGTTGAAATCTGAATCTAAATCGAGTTTTTGGGATTGTGGGGTTGAAGATTTGAATTTATTTTTTGATTTTAGTTAAGAAGAAGAAGATTGCAGAAAATTTCTAGAACTTTCTTTCCATTTGGAGAAGAAACATATGTTGTATTAGCTCATAATCTCATTTTTCTTTCATGGGTTTAGTTTTTTTCTTTGCAGAAATCAAAAATAATTTCGTGGTGCATTGCATGATTTGATTGGAAATTTTTCAGGTTGAAGCTTGATGTTCATGTTTGAGAACCCTCAATGTGTTGAATTCTGAATCTGTATCAGTGTTTTTGGGATTATGGGGTTGAACAATGTTCAGATTTGAATGAAAACTACAAATGGAACTCACTTTCTCAAAGAATTGGCAGATCAACTACAAATAGGATCCAAATTCTATATAATTTCAGTCTTTGCTGGAAGTTATCCTTCCTGAAATTGCATCAGACGTATTTGTGCCCTTACTCTTTCTTTACCAAAAAGGACATACAAGTAGTAGAGCATGCAAATAAATTGCAATTAATATTTTGATTTGGTTATGTTTTGTTTCATTTTTGATTACTCTAATTATTATTTTTTCTGATAGATGATGTTAATAAATTTAATTTGCAGAAACTTTATCCAAGGCAAAGTGATTTTAAGTCTCTTCTTCAAGATTTTGGCAAGGCATTTTTTTCTTTGTAGAAATAGGTGCTCTGAATTCTTGATCTCTTTTGTTTAATTGTTCAAATAGATGATTGAAAGAGTATATGGAAAGATAAAAGAAGAAGGAGGAGGAGAAGGGGGTGAGGGGGTGGGAGACGGCAACGATGGCGGCGACCTTACGAGGAAGAAGAAGAGTGAAAGTAAATGGGGCTTTTTCTTTAGGTTTGTAGATAGTTTGTTAAATGGGTAATTGGGCGGGTTAAATGGGTATTTGGAATTTGGGTTAAAGATTTGGTCAACCCGGGTTGAGGCGTAGGATTGTGCCACGTGTACAAAAAGAGTCTTCCGTTAGTGGGAGGGGCAAATGTGCACTAGTTATTGGACGGCGAGGGCATTAGTGGACGAAAAGTATGACGGAGGGTATTGACATACCATTGTCAAAAGTTCGGGGGTATATTTGTCCCTTTTCCCTTTTGGAAATAATCAAATTTGGAAAGTTTGACCAAGTTAAGTTAAGTAGAAGTTTTTGGTCAACTTCAAACGACCATAACTCTTAGATCAGGATGAGTTGGGTATGCTACTCGATATCGTAGGAAATATATTTGAATTATCTTTCCAACACCACCAAGTTTGGCCATTTTTGAGTTCGTATGACAGAGATATGCCTATTTGAAGTTGGGTTGTCTAGATAAAGAAAGTCAAAAACCGGATTTTAGAAGGGTACTTTGGTCTTTTCACTACCCTATTATTTAATTTCATTTTTGGTAATTAAGTTGGGGTCTAAAATGATTTGGTTAAGTTTACGCCTCTTCAAAAAGAGTTAGGGTTTTGAGAGAAGAGAAAAGAATAGGAGAAAATAGGAGAAGAGGCAAGGAATCGTCGAGCTCTTAAAGCTAGGCTTGTGGATTTCGTCAAGGGGTGATCCCTACGAGGTATGTCAGATCCTATAGCGTTGGGTTCGTTCACCCACGCGCCAATAATGATTTATTTCAGTGAATTTATGCTATTGAAAGTACAGAAATTGAGTTCTTGATGGATTTCGTTGGAGTTTCTATTAGGTTCTTGATTGTTGAAGTTCTTGATTTAAATTCATGAACAATAGATGTCGTTTCTAGTAGATTCTTGCATATTTTGGTTATGTAGTCGAATCTAAGTGTTTGGGGAAGGAACCAATCAAATCTAGAGGGTTTAAGATGAAAAACGACCAAGGAAATTCGTCAAAAATTTGGGGAAGGGGATGGGGTGCCGCACCACTCAGAGCACCCCACATCAGTGGCTGAAGTTAGGGTTCTAGGGCGCCACGACAGCCAGTGCATCCCAACCCAGGCTCTGAAGTTTGGGCTCTGGCGCCCGGCACCACTCAGAGCGCCAGGGATGCCAAGTCCTCTAACCTTTCTCACTTCTTTCTGTTTGAGTCCTAGCAACGTACCTAAGTTTTCTAGTTGATTTCTACACTCTAAGGTACGTCTAAACATCATGAAATCATCCATAAACATGAGATCATGAACCTTGAATCCATAATTCAATTCAAGGAAAGTTGAGAGTCAAGTCAAGAGAAGTTCATAGAGTTTTCCAAAAGTCTTTTGCAAATGTTTTAACTTTGTTTTAAAACTTGAGTTTTGAGTTGAGTAAAGAGTAAAGAGTAAAGTCTTTTCTTCAAAAGAGTATATCAGGACTATGTATTCCTAAAGATTAAATGTTTTCACATTTTAAACAAGAAAGGAAACACTGATTTCCAAAAGAGCCTTTGAGCTAAGTTTTTCAATAAATAGTAAATGCTTTCACAATTAAGCAAGACATGAAACTTTAATTTCCAAGAGAGCCTTTGAGCTAAGTTTTGATCAATTATCTCAAACCACAGAAAGAATTTATGTTGTAAAACATAAAGAGCTAGTATATTTTAGGAGTAGTATTAAGCACCGATATGGGGGAGAGTTCAGACAACTCTCAGCCCCCATAAACCATATAGCCATCATGGGTAGAAAAGGGTCATACTTTTTAGATGCTTCCTTAGTACTTTTTAGCATAGACTAGTGGATCCACTTAGTGAGTTAGGTTCTATGCCCTTGGCAAGGTATTAGACGGCCCTGGCAGTGTGAGGCAAAGTGATGTATCATCACATAGCTCTAAAGTGATGGTTGTCGGTTAGAGAAACTCCCACAACAATATTTTGTATTCTTATAGACATTGAGTGAATTGTATTTTTATATACATCTAAAGTTCATTTGTATATTTGCATACATACAGAGTTATTATTGTATTTCTAAATACACAGAGTTGTTATCCATGTTTTAAAAGCTTTTATTTATATCGCATTTACATTATTGGTTTAGATTGAAATGATTAAGTTCAGTTCAGTTGAGCCCAGGTATGTTCTTTCAGTTCCTTTCAAGCTTATGTCTTGTTTTAGCATTCCCTTTGAATGCCCGTACATTCAATGTATTGATGCTAGTTGGTCTGCATCTTATTCTGATGCAGATACAGGTAACCAGGATCAGTATCCAGCGCTTCGTTGATCCAGTTGACCATTCAGAGTCTTGTGGTGAGCCTCCTTGCTTTTCGGAAGACCCCTATTTGTATTGCTTTAATAGTTTTCAGTTGTTAGGATGATCGGGAGTCTTGTCCTGACATCCCTCCTAGTTTAGAGGCTTCATAGACAGTTAGTAGTTCTTTTGTCTTTACATTGTTATTGCTTATGTTAAGACTTGAGTTGCCACTTTGGCTAATTTGAATGTTTTATCTTTAAACGTTCTAAGTTATATTTTAATCAGTTGAGTAAAGATGCATTAAATCCTTGTATTAATGTTTTAAGTCTTCCGCTATGAGTTAAGCCAAGCCAAGGGTTCGCTTAGGGCTAGCAATGGTTCTCGAGTGCCAGCTACGTCCGGGGTGTAAGCTCGGGACGTGACAAAGAGTAGCAAGAAAGTGGAGTTTTCCTAGAACACCTCGTAGCCTCCCTCTCATTAGATGTGGTGCACTTCACACCAATTAAAAGGACTTTACTTAGTGTGGCTTTTCAGACATCATAGGACACTTAAACATAATGCTCTGATACCAAGTTTGTTACTCCCCGAAGCTACCCCTATGGCGTAAACACGGGACCTAGGATCACGAGTGACCCCAAGCTAACCTTGAGCTGTCATATCATAAGCATACTTAAAAGAATTATTGTGTGGAAGCATAAGATATGAGATAAACTAAAATGATAGGGAATACCCATTACTATCTAAATAAATAAATTAAGAGTTTAAGGACAACTGAATGATCAAACTCCAAAGCTAAAATTGAATCTAACTATGTCTGAAATAAAGCCTCTAACTGACTAGAAATGCTGGGACATACCCCAGCTAAATCTAGCAAAAACTGAAACTAAAGACTGAAAGTTGAAAGATAATCATGTCAATCGTCCTCATAGAATGAGGACTCACCATTGATGTTGCTAAACTGGAGATCCGGAACCGATCTATGCATGGTCTAAATGTTGAGGACCTGAACCTACATCACAAGAAGATGTAGCACAGAGTATGTGTCAGTACTTGAAAGGTATTGATCTTGTAGGATAGAATAAAGCTGAATAAAACATATAACTGAACAAAGCGATAAGGCAATGCTATAATCTGAACATGATAAGTATTCTAAACATGTTCAATTTGAACTAACTGAATGTAGTGACCACGTTTATAATGTACTGAAACTGAAGACTGAACTATAACGGATAACCTGGTCAATACACTAGAATCTGACTGTAGGAGCTACTAATAACTAACATAAAACCACGTGAGCTAAACATGGAGTTCAATGTATACGCTCCATCGAGAGGACCCAATATACCCTACCAGAGGTATAGAGGCATGACTAGCGTGATCACTAAACTGATGCTCACAGAGGGGACTTATAACCTACGAGGGCACATAGTTCTGGGACTTGAGGGTGACTAACCCTAGTCCAACTCGGTTTAAAGCCTACTCCCAATTGAATGTATGGAAACTATAACATAACTGAAGTAAACTGGATAGCTCAATAACCTGACATGCAAATCTGAAAATGCAACACTAAGTACTGATAATGGAACATTCAACATCTAAGGCATGTATTTCTATTTAAACTGACCTAGCTAGTGTAATTCATGAACTAAATGAATATACACTACTAGGGTTCTGAATATCATGCAAGGAACTAAGCAACAATATGATAATCTGATTTGGATCATTCTAACAGCTAAAACCCAACAATTTCTAACATTTAAGAAACCCTAGGTCTAGATAATATCAAGGGGAATCAAGAATCTGACTGAAATCTAGGGACCTACCGGGTGAAAGGAATCCACTAGTGAAATCCCACATACCTGGTGACGAATTTCATGGAGAAATATTTGATTTCGAGGCTGGAATGGACAAAACCTTGTTGCGTTCTTGGACTAGGGCTACTCGACTTTTTTCTCCTCTTTTCATTCTAATTGGATGAATTTTGGAGAATGAATTAACTTGGGTAAGTTCTAATTTAGTTACTAGGCTAAAACTGACCAAAACTATGTAGTTTAGGGGTTAAACGACGTAGTTTAGGGATCCAATGCATAGGGAAAATACTAAACGACCACTGACTTAAAAGTTGTCGGGGGTCACCAACGGTCCGTGGATGGATCGACGGTACGTCCTGGCGACCGTCGGCGGGGTTCTGAGACTGACATCTGAGGGGTCTGATCCACGGACCAGGACCGTGGCCCGTGGTCTGACCTACGGTCCGTGGGTCGACCCTTAACCAGTTTTCTGGGCTTTTCTGGGAGGGGGTTGCAGGTGGTGAACCACAGACCACCAGGACAGACCATGGGTCACCCTACGGTCCATGGGTGGTGCCTGTCGATGGCACCTACAACTTCTGAAATCTGCATTTTGGTAGTTCTAGCATACGGGGTGTTACATTATCGGAGGGGTAAAATGGTAATTTTCTAAAAGTGACCTTCGGGGTTAGTACAATAAGTATAAATTTAGGACTTTTAGATATCAAAAAATACATAGTACTTGATCTGATATTTCATATAAAATTCATAATTCTCAAAAATAAAATTTGAGGTCCAATTCATAATCCGAATATTCAAACTAAATATCAAAAATTTGGATTTTCAATTTTCCCACATTATGCTCACCACCCCCTATTAGAATTAGGGGAAACTTTCTCTGACAAATTTTTCAACTTAACACATGGCTACCTAAAGCTATGTTAGAAATCTACCATCAAATATCATCTTCATTTTTAACTTAGCTTTAATGCTAATCAAGAAAATTCCCCACCTTAACTCTTTCTCTCTTTCTCTATCCCTCTTTTCTCTCACCCTTCCCTCGACTCTATTTTACCTTCACTTTGATTCAATTTTACCTCACTTCCCCTCTGGCTCGAGGAATTCCTTTTCCTGTCCTTTAAACAAAAAAAAAGTTGGTTTTCCTACTAAACACAAAGATATATCACAATTTAATTGTAACAAAATACCAAATACAACTAGAGAAGTTTTTTCTTGTTTTTTTCTTCTAAAATCCGAACAACAATTTTAAAACTTGGCAATAAATATTTTTATACACACCTTCATTAATTTTTATTTGGAAAGACAGTAAAAAAGTTTCATAATATTTTTTAATGCAAGTAGGATAAATATTTGTTAGTATATTCATTGGTTTAAAAGTTAAAATGAAAAAAAAAAGTGGTCAACCATAACACTATGGACGATATTTGATTATTTGAAGCAGTGTGATAAATTTTATCTTTTTATGACATTAAGATTGTCGTATATTAACTTTAATATCAAGAATTATATTAGCAAACAGTTATCCTTCTTCAATTTGGAAAAGATTTAGAAATAATAATATTTCATATTTTATTAGAAAAAGAATTTTATCGTTATATAAATAAAAATAATAATTAATAACTATGATCGTATATATATGACTAATATTATCAATTAAAAAATATGAGATTATTTTATTTTAATTATTGAAATGAAAATAAGTATAGAAAATTACTTTCAATTTTTTTATTACTTAAAGAGAATTTAAGAGAAGAAACAGTAAAATAAATCTTTAAAATAATATATTTATTAGGAAAATTATATGGCTTAACAGAAAATATATAGTATTATTATTAGGGAAAAAATATTTTTTAACCCAATAAAGTAACAATAGGGGCATTATTGAGTCAAATTATTAATGACAAGAGCATATTTTGACCAATCTATTGACGGAGAGCATTTTTGTTTAATTTCGCATAGTTATAAGATATTTTTAACTCATTTCCTTAGAATGATTAACTTTATACAATGATTGAGGTCATTCTGCCGCCCACGGTGTATTAAGCTTTACTTGTGGAACATTTTTCTTTTTTATTTAGATGAGTTGCCACAAAAAATATATGAAATTAGAGATGGCAATAACTATTATTTTATGTTAACTAATGAATCTATGCAGTATTAGTCAATAGGAGATATGATATAATTGGTAGGACCATTGGATTTAATCCACTGGAGCATTAGAAATAAAATTTATTAGCATAGCCTACCTATCATATGGGTAGGATTGAGTATAAGTATAAAATTTAGAATTTTCGGATATCAAAAAATCCATAGTACTTGATCTGATATCCAATACAAAAATTTTATTTCTTACAAATAAATGTTGAAGTCCAATTCATAAACATAAAATTCAAATTAAATATAAAAAATTTGTTTTTAGATTTTTCCAAACTATGCTCACCTCCTATTTAGGATTTTTGAAAACTTTCTTTGAGCAACTTTTTCAACTTAACATATGGCTACCTAGAGCTATGTTAGAAATTTACCATCAAATAGCATCGTTGTTTTTAACAAAGCGTTAACAGTACCTTATTGACATGAAGTAGTTATTGAAGATATATCAAGAATTACTATGTATTTTATGAAGACAATATACGGAAGTAGTACTCTCCCATTTCAATTAGTTAGACCTATTTTTACTTGCGATGGAGTTTTAAAAAAGTAAAAAAGACTCTTGAATCTTATTATCATAAATTAAAGATATATTACATATATGGAAATGTCTTTTAATTTTGTGGTCTAAAACATATGATGTAAAAAAATAGTGTTGCTAAAAATCATAAAAGTATTCTTTTTGAAAAGGACTAAAATGCTACTATTTTCTAATTATAAAAAGTTACATATTTAAAGGATCTTATATTATTATCAAATAATAAGAGAAATATCTCGAAGAGATTGAATTTCAATTTCTGAATGATCTGGAGAAAATTTGAATTGAAAATTTCAAGTTCCTAGATAACAGACATGGTTGAAAATGAGATATGTATTTCACATTTTCCTTATGTAAATTTCTTACATAAATTTGCCACCTTAACGATACAAATTGATCCATATTCTTCAAAACAAAGGGGCAAAAATGATACATGAAATAATTTTTATTATGCGTACGTAATAATTATTTCTATTTCATAAAAAAAATTAGGTATGGAGCTTTGTTATTAAATAATGACATGTTGACATCAATGACATTGTTACGATTTTCACTAAGTAAGTTCAAAATTTAAATACGTAAAATGCACTTAAAAGTGAATGTGATTCAACAACTATTGTATATACATAAAAATTCTATTAACCATAAATATATATATATATATATATATATATATTAATCATAGGGGGTTTAAATGGAACCCTTGTTGCTCCCACTTGACTTTGTCACTGTACATATGATTAGATTAACTTAATGTACAATCATGCGAAATGATTTACTTATTAACAATCTGCACTCTATATAAAGGCGAAAATGCCTCTCACTAAATTTGTAAACGTTCTCTTGTTAGGAAATCACAATCGCTTATAAGGAAATGGGTTTAAAAGGCAAGTTGATCTCTCAAATAGAAATGAAGTGTTCTGGACATTTGCTTTATGAGCACTTCAAATCAAATCCACACAAAACATCCTCCATGTCTCCTGATAAGATAACAAACTTCACAATTCATGAAGGTCAATTGGGAAAAACTAACTCTGTTGTTAGCTGGAATATTATTCTTGGTAAGTCACTTATTCATTTCATGATATTTTGATTAACTTTAGTAAAAGTGAGCAATGAATTAGTTTTCTCTCCCTTTTTATATTTCGTAATGCATTTTACATCTTTACATGAAAATAAGGATCGAAAGAAAAAATAAGTAGGGAGAGAGTATTATGAGAAGATGGCTTTACACATATTCTAAAAGTTTACATCATTTTGTATAAAAGTTGGGAGATTAAAAGTACTAACACCTAGTTTCAATTGGTTGAAGAGTACATAGAGTACCGTTAATGATTCAAAATATTTTGAAAGAGTCCAAGAAATCATAATCAACCAAAAAAAATTGATTCTTCAAATGGTAAAAGTTCATAAAAAGGACAGAGTAAATACCAATATTTTTAGTTAATGGTCACAAAGAAATTCTCTAGATAAAATTCTTGCAGTATGTTTATTTAGAGTAAGAACCCCGAATTAAAATTCTAAAGAACAAATAAAATTTTAGATTATAAAGTTATTTTTAAATAACATCATATTTCACTGGGTGATTTATTACACTAACTTAAGTGTGTGTATATATATCATATCATATCATATCATTTATTACTAAAAGTGGGGAAAAAAGTTGAAAGTTGAAATGCCAAAGTATCCCTGTAAATTTGAGTTAATACAATAATAGAATAAAAAATTATTTAAATTATTCATTAATTTTTTAATTTTGATCTACAAAAACGTTCCAATTTACATGATAAATAGCTATTAATTACTATAATGATAAATCTCTTTTACTTCTTCTCATAAATTAAATAATAAATAATTATTAAGGTACAAATACATCTTTTCTACTTCTTTTCGTTTTCATATTAGCCATCATTTTATCTCTATACTAAACAAAATAAATATACAATATCTAATAAATTTAATATTAAATAATAATTGGATAATATTATTATATGAAATAATGAAAGTGAGAAGATCTTAAAATATTACAAATTCATATTTTTATCCAATAGTTACCACATTTTTTAGTAGTTGCCTTATTTACTCATAAATAATAAATAATTATACCTTAAATATCTTATGTAACAACATATCATTAATCCTCCAAGACTCAAATACATTCTTTATACTGATCTTTTATGAGTGACATTTTCCTCTTCTTCCTATAACATAGACCCCGCCCCCCCTCACACACACACACACTTTTTCTTACTTTTTAGAGTTTCTTTCTTCCTTTTTTGGTGATTAATCTTTTTCTCTTCTTTATTTTTTAATTTTCTTTAAATATTTACTTTCATAACTTATATCTAATTACTTATTCAATTGTTATTATTAATATTCATAATCTCTCATGTTTTTCATATTTATAACCTCCAATTATATAATTTAAAACTTTAAGATATCTTTTGGTATTCCTCCGTTTTTATCTATATAATTCATCTTGTATATTTCATGAGACCCTTACCCAAAAGCATCATTTTCATTCTATAGTTAGAATAGTAAAACTCTTATCACTATTATATTATTTGATTCATATTTAAGTTTGACTTGATGAAGAAGACTCTTGAATTTTGATTGATTTTGGGAGAAGGTGTAGCCAATAACTCGAAAAATTATGTACAAAATTTATATATTTCTTTTTTCCATCTATATTTTTATGATTAAAGTCTTAATAAGAATATGCATGTTGTTATTTATTCTTTTTAAAAAAAAATATTTTTTGTATCTTCTCTCTAGTAGACTTATTTAATTTAATTTTCTATTAACTCTTGATTGTTGTAAGTTTTTTATTTATGCTCAAATTAGTCATTTGTAAATTCATTTTTTACTAACTACTCACCAAAGTTCAAACCATACATGTTTTAATATAATTTAAATTGTTCTAATAGATCTATAAGAATTTATATGGACACATGACGCACGTATCCAGGAACTAGTATTTAATAATCATAAGAAACAGATTGGTCTAATATTTGGAAGGGATTGTACCTTAGGCTAGAAGAACTTCTCTCATATGATTTATTTACAAATTATGAAACTGAAAGGATACAAAATAAGCTCTAATATGTGCAACCCTTCTCACTTTTTTTTCCTTTGTTGTAAACAGTATTGTCTATGAAATATTTATGAAGAGAAAATCATATATATTTCTGAATGTGTGTTCAAACTATGTATCCATTTTAATAGTGGAAAGTTGAATAAAGTTGATTGAGGCTTGTACAAGATTGAATTTTAATTTTTAGTCATTCCAGAGAAACGTTAGTGTGAGTCACGTTTTAGCTGTAAAATGTGGCTTAGAGTAACGAATTATAAAACGGTACTCACAATAACATTTTATGTTTGTTTAGTTTGTCAGGTTTTTGTCTTTTTATCATTGGTTTTTTTTAATAAAATATAACCTAAAACGTTACTAAGAAATACGTTTCTACTAGTATATTTTTTAAAATAAAATATAACCTAAAAGTTCATTATCATTAATAAACTTTAGTGTGTGTACTTTTGCTTCTTTTGTATCCTCAATTTATTTGGTTTGATAACAGGAGGAAAAGAGAGGTATGCCAAACAAGTCCTATACATAGACGATGAGGAAAAAACAATCACTTTCAATTTTAATGAAGGATTTATGAATGAAATATATAAGTCAATGACACTTACATTGACTGCAGACGAAAACTTGATCACTTGGACTCTTGTGTATGAGAAATTGAATGAAAATACTCCAGAGCCCCTGGATTTTATGGAGTTCCTTATTGGTCTCATCAAGGACCTTGAGACTCACCATGTTGGGAAATAGATATCATTTCCCATTTCTAATAACATGATGAAGTATTATGACTCTCCTAAATCTTTGTTAATAAATAAAACTACTTGGTGTGATATATGCTTCAGGAGCTTGATGAAGTATTAGTTCTATTGTAAATCTCTTTATGAATCAATAAAAGTGTTTGGTGTGATATATGTTACACGATTTGTGTACGTAGGCGTGTTCAATGTTAATAATATATATATGATGGGCTTTTCCAAGTGCTTACACAAATTTAGATGAAATATTATGGACAAAATTGGTTGATACTTTTTTTAAAAGACATTTTGATGGTTAATTTGATATGTATCCTCTTAAAAGAATTATAAGTTATTATTTAATTTTTAATCGAGACATAATCCTTTTAATTGTAAATTATGATTTTTATAATCATTTTGATGTTATGCGGTAAAATATTCAAAACTAATTATCTAAATAAACTAACACCTACAATTTCATATTTAAAGAGTACTATTTAGACAAACATCCTTACCATATCTACTAGATCTCACTTTAAAGAAAAATAATTAGATAATCATTCATCTATTGGTAGTTTCCTACAAGATTTCCTCACCTCTCTCTCTCTCTCTCTCTCTCTATCTATCTCTCTCTCTTTTCTCCTCATCTCTCCACCCTCTTTCTCTCTTTGTCTATCCCCATTTGCTCTATCCCTCTCCTCGATACTATTTTAATTTTGACTTTGATTGTATTTCGACCCAATTTCCTCTCTAACTCTTGGAATTCCTTTTCCTTTCCATTAAACAAAAAAGGTTGGTTTTCTTACTAAACACAAAGATATATTATAATTTAATCGATAAGAAAACACCAAATTTGAATGACCGTCTAGGCCGTTTTCCCTTTAATGCATTCTTTTCAATGTTTAGAGTATTCTTATAGGAACCCAAAGTCATTTAGGACTTGGAGGGTTGAACAGTATAGTCACCTGATCATTCATTTGGTTTTTGTCTAAGTTTTCGTGTTTTGGAGCTTTTAAAGTTTGAACAGTTTACTTCGGTTAAAACTTCAGATAGACGACTTCATAATGCAACTCTGATGGTTCCTTTAGCTTTGGAATGTTGAGTTTTCTCCAAAAATACCTTCAGTGTGGATCTCAAGGCTTCTGAGATCATTTTAAGAAGACTTAAAATGGAGGAATTAGATATGGGTTTGGGACACACTTTTTTGTCGAATAGCTTTGGGTGGATGTTTTGACAATTCCATTGAGTTTGAAATGCCGAATTCAGTTGTGTAGCATAGTTCATTTGCTTGCACAGGGTTCTGAACGAATTGCTTAGTACCCCATCAAGGATTTTAAGCCTTGTGGAACTAGCTAATCTGCATTAGTTGGTGCAGCCCATATTCCTCTTCACATTTGCATGCCTTTGGCCATATTCGGTCACCGCGATCGTGAGCTTAGTGTTGTAACACCTCAGAAAAATAGACTTGGACTTTGCAACAGAAATTGGTGAACCACGGTAAGGTTCATAGACCCTGAAAGGAACCACATTCTGTTGACCTTCCCGTGGCTCATGATCATCCAGAAGAGGTGGACCACGGGACCACCCCATGAGCCGTGGGGAGGCTGTGTAAGCCAGGCAGAGTCATTAGGGTAAGGGGGTAAGACCACGAAGGCCACCACGGGCCGTGGTCCCAATGACGGCTCGTGGAGGGGTCCATCATCCAGGACCAGTAAACCTCAGCCCCAAGTGGAAAACCGCGGTGACCTTCACTATCCGTGGTCCTCCACATGGTCCGTGAAGTAAACCGTAAATGGGCCTCCCAGAACCAGTAGTCACTAGCCAAGGATCACGACCCACTTTGCAGGCCATGGTTCCTTTGACAGACCGTTATAGGGGTCGTGGAAGGTCCCCCGTCAGTTTTTAAGTGGGACCATTTTGGTCTTTTCGCCTATATGTTGGACACCTAAACTACGTCGTTTAACCCTTAAACTACGTAGTATTGGTCAGTTTGAACCTAGTAACTTAGTCAAAACTATACTAAGCAATTCATTCACCAAAAAATCATCAAACTTAGAGAGAAAGAGGAGAAAAGAGTCTACCAAACCCTTCCAAGAACGCAACAAGTTTTTTCAGTTCTAGACCCGAAATCGAAAGATTTCTCTATGAATTTCGTCACCAGGTATGTGGGATTTCACTGGTGGATTCCTTTCATCCACTAGGTCCCTAGAATTCAGTCAGATTCTTGATTCCTATATCTTGCTTAGACCTAGGGTTTATAAGACCATACATATTAGTTGTGATTTAGCTATTAGAGTATTCATAATCAGATTATTATGTTTTTGTGGAACCGTTGCTAAGTTCTTTGCATGAAACTCAGAACCCTAGTTATGTAGATTCTCTTAGTTAATGAATTACACATGCTAGGTCAGTTAAACAAATATACATGCTCTAGTTTTCAAATGTCACATTATCAGTATATAATTGTTACATTCTCAGATTTGCATGTCAGTATTTTGAGCTATTAAGTATTTCAGTATTTCAATATTTCAGTCATAATGTATCATATACATATTCAGTTGGGAGTAGGCTTAGCACCAAGTGTACTAGGGTTTCAGTGTACCCTCATAGTCCTAGAACTACGTACCCTCATAGGTTAAGTCCCCTCTGTGGGCATCAGTTTTAGTGATCATGCCAGTCATGCCTTTATACCCCTGACAAGGTATATCAGGCCCTTCGATGGGGTGTATACATCGAACACCATGGTTAGCTCACGTGATGGTTATGTCAGTTACTAGTAGCTCCCACAGTCAGACTCTATTGCATTTGACCAGGTTTTTAGTTATATTTCAGTATTCAGATTCACCGTGTTATGTACTTGGTCATTGCATTAAGTTTAGTTCTTTTCAGTATATTTTAGTACTTCCATCATGTTCAGATTATATTATTGTTCAGTATGCTTTGTTTAGCTTATATGTTTGTTCAACTTTTATCATATCTTGCATACTCAGTACCTTCCAAATACTGACGCATACTCTGCGCTACATCTTTTCATAATGTAGGTTCAGGTCCTCAGCATTCATATCACGCGTAGATCGGTTCCCAATCCAGATTCAGCAGCTTCAGTGGTGAGTCTTCATACTTCGAGAACAATAGACATGTTTTCAGATTTAGTCTTTCATTTCAATTTCAATTTTGCTAGGGTTAGCTGGGAACATGTCCCGACAACTCTATTCAGTTAGAGGCTTTTTCAGGCGTAGTATTAGATTCAGCGTTAGTTTTTAAGTGATTGTTCAGTGTCACTAAACTCTTAGAATTTTATGTATATTCAGACCATTATTGGGTATTCCCCATCATTTCAGTTATCTCATGACTTAGATTCCGCATTAGTTCATATTTTCATAGATATTTTCAATTTTCTTATGATATGCCATCTCGGGGTTAGCTTGGGGTCACTCGTGATTCTAGGTCCCATGTTTACGTCTAGGGATAGCCTCGGGGCATGATAAACTTGGTATCAGAGCATTAGGTTTAAGAGTCCTAAGATGTCTGAAAGTCGCACTAAGTAGAGTTTTTTTAATGGATGTGAAGTTCACCACATCTAATGAGAAGGAGGCTACGAAGTGTTTTAAGAAAAATTCACTTTCTTGCTACTCTTATCGTGCGTGAGGTATGATCCAACTTCTCATTCTAACCCATCGCTAGAGGTGTTCACGGGTCAGTTTGGATCGGTTATTGGTCAAAATCAAAACCAAACCAACTTAATCAGTTTTAAAATTATCAAAACCAAACCAAACCAAACATAATATACATTTATTAGTTTGGTGGTGATGGGTTTCGGTTTGGGTTGGTTCGGTTATTCAGTAATTAATCATACCCAAAAATAAAAGAAACAATGCATTCAAAATGTGAAAAAAGTGACAACAATCCACTCAAAACGAAAAATAGTTATAATGACTTAAATTACTGAACTTTAGATCACTAAATTTACTATCAATAAAGCTTTATTCACTATATTGGCCTAGAAGGAAGAGACAGTAACATTTTCAGTCCCATAAAGAATTGTCATAGACACTCATATACATGAAATCAATAAGATAAATGTTTCATCTTGGATAATTTTTCTTTCAATAAGTCAATTATAAAGAAATTTTAATGAAAATATGTATAAGATCTTTAAAATTGTTTATAAAAATAATATATTTATAAGTATGTATATTAATAAAATATATGTATATAATTCATCGGTTTGGTTTGGTTCGATTCGGTTATTTCTTCAGTTTTTTCGAATAAAACCATAACCAAACCAAATACTATCAGTTTTCAAAAATCTAAAAACAAACCAAATCAAACCCAAATAAAATTGGTTTTTATTTTATCAGTTTGGTTAGATTTTTTGGTTTGGATCGGTTTTTATCCAAACCGTGAACACCCCTACCCGTCGCTATGCGTTTTCAGATCATGTCTCCTCGTAGAGCTTACGAAAGTAATGGTAATGCCCTCAACGCTAACGTAGTTTCTCCAGTCCTAGACCATGAAGTTTCGAATGCAGAGTTTTGGAATGCTATCCAGCTTTTTGCTCAGAGTGTAGCCAACCAGAACAATCAGTAGGCCCAGTTCCTACTAACACTAATGTTGGGTCAGTATCAGCCAGGGTTTGAGATTTTGTTAGGATGAATCCACCTGAGTTTCTAGGGTTGCAGATTGGCGAGGACCCACAGAACTTCATTGATAAGGTTAAGAAAATCTTTGGAGTGATGCAATTGACTAGAAATGATAGGGTAGAGTTGGCATCCTACCAGCTTAAGGATGTAGCTCACATTTGGTTCACTCAGTGGAAAGAAAAAACAGGGGTACAGATGCAGCTCCTGTGACTTGGGAGTGTTTTACTAGAGTTCTTCCTTAGCGAGTTGAAGGAGGCTAAACTCAGGAATTCATGAATTTGAGACAAGGTACAATGCCAGTCCAAGAGTACGAACTTAAGTTCACCCTACTCTCCAGGTATGCTCCATATACGATTGCCAATCCAAGGGCACAAATGAGTAAGTTTCTATTTGGTGTATCCAACTTGTTGAAGACAAAGTGCATGAATGTTATGTTGTTAGAGGATATGAATATCTCTAGGCTCATGACCCATGCTCAGCAACTTGAATGAGACAAGCTTAGGGAACATGCTAAGGACAATAAGAAGGCTAGAACAGGAAACTATGAATACCCCAGCATCTTCATCAGCTAGTGCTCCATCCCCCAGGTTTCGACAGGATCAGAAAGGTAGGGCATCAGGCTCTTAGTCTCAGGGGAGTGATTCAGGTAACAGGACCTACCCAACTTGTCCAAAGTGTGGTAAGAACCATTTGGTGAATGTATTGCAGGCAAGGAAGGGTTCTTTAGGTGTGGTCAATCTCGCCATAGATTGAAGGATTGCCCTTCTGCTAGGCAGGGGAAAAGAGGTAATAACAACAATAGGGCTTAGTCTACAGCTCCAACAGCACTAGCAGGGTGCTTCATTTGGTACAGGTGGAGGTTAATGCCAACACAGATTGTATGCTCTCCAGGCTCGCTAGGACGAGAAAGATTCTCCTGATATGGTCATTGGTACGTTACAAGTCTTATTTAGATGCTTATGCATTGTTAGATCCATGGGCTAATCTTTCTTTTCTAACTTCATATATAGCAGTAAATTTCGGTGTCAATCCAGAAACTCTTTCAGAACCTGTCTCAGTCTCTACTCCAGTTGGTGACCCAGTTATAGCTACACGGGTATACAAAAATTGCCCTGTCACAGACTCTCAGAAAGTCACCTCATCAGATCTTGTAGAGTTAGAAATGGTAGATTTTGATATCATTCTAGGCATGGATTGGTTACATTTTTGTTATGCCTCGGTCGATTGTAGAACTAGGATCGATCGCTTCAGTTTCCAAACGAGTCAGTCTTAGAGTAGAAGGGTAGTAGCTCAGTGCCTAGGGTCGATTCATCTCTTACCTTAAGGACATAAAGATGATTTACAAAAGGCATGTCTATCATCTTATTTGGGTTAAGGATTTAGTCTGCGAAACCCCAACTCTTGAGTAAGTCCGGTTGTAAATAAGTTTCCAGAAGTGTTTTCAGAAGATCTTCCCGGAGTTCCTCCCGAAAGGGAAATTTACTTCGAAATTGATCTCCTTCTAGATACTCAACCTATTTCAATTCCTCCTTACAGAATGACTCCAGCCGAGCAAAATTAATTGAACAAATAGTTGAATGACCTTTTAGATAAGGGCTTCATTAGACTTAGCATCTCTCTATGGGGTACTCCAGTGTTGTTCGTGTAAAATAAATATGGTTCGCTCATGATGTGCATTGACTATCGACAGTTGAACAAAGTCACCATCCAGAATAAATACCTGATCCCCATGATTGACGACTTGTTCGACCAACTTTATGGTGCTAGTTGCTTTTCCAAGATATACCTCAGATCCGACTATCATCAGCTCAGAGTCAGAGATAGAGACATCCTGGAAACAACCTTCAAAACTCGGTGTGGTCATTAGGAATTTGTAGTTATGTCTTTCGGACAAACAAATGCTCCGCTTTCATGGACTTAATGAACAGGGTGTTCAAGCAGTATTTGGACTTGTTCGTTATCGTCTTCATTGATGATATCCTCATTTACTCTAGGAATGAGGAGGATCATGAGACTCATCTGCGAGTGGTTCTACAAACTCTCAAGGATCGCCAGTTATTTGCTAAGTTTAGCAAATGTGAGTTTTGGTTACAATCAATCACTTTCCTTGCTCAGGTGGTATCTAGCGAAGGAATCCAAGTGGATTCTTGAATAAATAGAAGCAGTCAAATAATGGCCCAAACCAACCTCTTCAATAGATATCAGAAGTTTCTTAGGTTTTGTTGGTTATTACAGGAGATTTGTTGAAAGATTTTCATTCATAGCTTCCCCAATGACTAAGTTGACTCCGAAAAAGGTTAAGTTTCAGTGGTCAGAAGAATGTGAGAATAGCTTCTCAGAACTTAAGACTAGGTTGACTAGAGCTCCTATCTTGACTCTACCAGATTGACCAGATACTTATGTGATTTATTGTGATTCATTAAGAGTCAACCTAGGTTATGTGCTGATGCAACGAGGTAAGGTCATAGCTTATGCTTCTAGACAGCTTAAGGTACATGGGAAGAACTACCTGACTCATGACCTTGAGCTTGCAGCCGTAGTATTTTCCCTAAATATTTGAAGACAGTACTTGTATGGTGTTCACGTAGATTTTTTCATATATCATAAGAACCTCCAGTATGTGTTCACCTAGAAAGAGTTGAATCTTCTTCAGAGGAGATGGTTGGAATGTGCTTTACCATCCTGGTAAGGCCAATGTAGTGGATGATGCTCTCAACAAATTGTCTATGGGTAATGCAGCACATGTTGAGGAAGAAAGGAAAGAATTAACAAAAGTTGTTCACCGGATTGCTCGCTTAGGTAGTGGTCTTACAGATATGTCAGATAGTTGTGTGATAGTTCAGAATAAATCTGAACCTCCATTGGTAGCAGAGGTTAAGGAAAAACAAGATAGTGATCCTATATTGCTTCAATTGAAGGGTGTAGTTCATCAGCAGAAAGTTGAGGTTTTCTCTCAAGGGGGAGATGGTGTGCTTTATTTATGTGTTCCTAAGGTGGGTGAGTTGAGGCATAAGATCCTTACCAAAGCCCATAACTCCAAGTATTCTATTCATCCAGGTGCCACTAAGATGTACCGTGATCTACGGGAAGTCTTTTGGTGGAATGGCATGAAGAGGGATATAGTAGATTTTGTGGCTTAGTGTCGTAACTATAAGGAGGTTAAAGTAGAATATTAGAAACCAGGAGGTATGACTCAAGAGATTAACATTCCTACATGGAAGTGGGAAGTGATAAACATGTACTTCATTACAGGTTTACCTCGTACTCGCAGACAACAAGACTCCATTTGGGTAATAGTAGACAGAGTTACTAAATCCGCTCACTTTCTGGCTGTCAAGACTACAGATTCAGTGGAGGATTACACTAAACTCTACATTAATGAGATAGTCAGGTTGCCTAGGGTTCCTTTTTCTATCATCTCAGATAGAGGTCCTCAGTTTACCTCTTATTTCTGGAGATCGTTTCAGAAAGGTCTTGGTACTCAGGTAAATCTCAGCACAACATTTCATCCACAGATGGATGGTCAGGCAGAGTGTACCATTCGGACCTTAGAGGACATGTTGAGAGCTTGTGTGATTGGTTTCAAGGGTAGTTGGGATCATCATCTACCTCTCATAGAGTACGCTTATAAAAATAACTTCAATTCCAGTATTCCCGTATAAGGCACTATATGTGCATAGATGCAGGTCTCCAATTTGGTTGGTTTGAAGTAGGTGAAGCACCATTGATTGGGCCAAATTCAGTTCATGAAGCTATGAAAAATGTTGAGCTCATCAGAGATATACTAAAGACAGCCCAGAGTCGTCAGAAATCCTATGCAGATGTAAAGAGAAGGGACTTAGAGTTTGAGATCGATGATTGGGTTTTCCTGAAAGCGTCACCTCTGAAAGGAGTGATGAGATTTGGTAAGAAAGGGAAGCTCAGTCCAAGATATGTAGGCCCTTACAGGATCCTGAAAAAGGTTGGTAATGTGGCTTATGAGTTATAGTTGCCAGCAGAAGTAGCAGCAGTTTATCCAGTTTTTAACATTTCCCTGTTGAAGAAGTGTGTGGGTGATTCAGCATCAATAGTACCATTAGAAAGTGTGGTATGAAGGATAGTCTCACTTATGAGGAGGTTCCAGTTGAAATTCTTGATCATCAGGTTCGAATGTTGAGAAATAAAGAAGTCGCTTAAGGGAAGGTTTTGTGGAGGAGCCAATCCCTAGAGGGAGCTACTTGGGAAGCCGAAGCAGTCCTGAAGGCCAAGTATCCTAATCTCTTTCCTTTCGATTACATTCTAGTTTCAGGTAATAGTTCCTCTCCAGTCTCTCAGTTTACTCTTGCGTAAATTCAGTCTTAGTATCATGATCCTTCAGTGTTCTTGCATTTTCAACATATTTGCGTGTTCTTGGAACTCAGTTCAGTTAGATTTCAGTTCTAGTACTTAGTGGTAGTGATTGCAGTCCTTCCCTCCATACTCAGCTAGTTTAGACTTCATTCGAGGACGAATGTTCCCAAGGGGGAGATATTATAATACCTTGAAAAAATTGACCTGGACTTTGCAACAAAAATTGGTGAACCACAATAGGGTTCACAGACCGTGAAAGGTACCACGGTCCGTTGACCTGCCTGTGGCTCATGCCCATCCAGAACAAGTGGACCACCCCACATGTCGTGGAGAGGATCGTGTAAGCCAGGTAGAGTCATCAGGGCTCAGGGGGGTAGGACAACGGTGGCCACCATGAGCTGTGATCCCAATGACGGGCCGTGGAGGGGTCCGTCATCTAAGACCTATAGACCCCAGCCTCAAGTGGAGGACCACGGTGACCTTCACGGTCCGTGGTCCTCCACACAATCCGTGAAGTGGACCGTCAAGGCGCTTTCTAAAACCAGTAGACACTGGTAAAGGACCACGACCCACTTGATGGGCCGTGGTTCCTTTGACGGACCATCATAGCGATCGTGGAAGGGCCCCGTCTGTTTTTAAGTGGGGTCGTTTTGGTCTTTTCCCCTATGCGTTGGACACCTAAACTACGTCATTTAACCCCTAAAATACGTAGTTTTGGTCAGTTTGAGCCTAGTAACTTAGTCAGAACTTAACCTAAGTGATTCATCACCAAAAATTCATCAAACTTAGAGCGAAAGAAGAGGAAAAAGTCGAAAGATTTCTCTGTGAATTTCGTCACCATGTATGTGGGATTTCACTGTTGGATTCCTTTCATCCACTAGGTACCTAGAATTTAGTCAGATTCTTGATTCATATATCTTGCTTAGACCTAGGGTTTCTAAAACCTTAGATATTAGTTGTCATTTAGCTATTACAGTATTCTTAATTAGATTATCATGTTTTCGTGGAATCGTTGATTAGTTCTTTGCATGAAACTCAGAACCCTAGTTGTGTAGATTCTCTTAGTTCATGAATTACACATCCTAGGTCAGTTAAACAGATATACATGCTCCAGTTTTTGAATGTCACATTATCATTATATAATTGTTACATTCTTAGATTTGCATGTCAGGATTATGAGCTATTCAGTATTTCAGTCATAATGTATCATATACATATTCAGTTTGGAGTAGGCTTAGCACCAAGTGGACTAGGGTTTCAGTGTACCCTCATAGTCCCAGAACTACGTGTCCCCGTATGTTAAGTTCTCTCTGTGGACATCAGTATTAGTGAGCATGCCAGTCATGCCTTTATACCCCTGGCAAGGTATATCGGGCCCTTTGATGGGTTGTATACATCGGACACCACGGTTAGCTCACATGGTGGTTATGTCGGTCACTAGTAGCTCCCATAGTAAGACTCTATTGCATTTGACCAGGTTTTCAATTATATTTCAGTATTCAGTTTCAGCATGTTATGTACTTGGTCATTGCTTTAAGTTAAGTTCTTTTCAGTATATTTCAGTACTTCCATCATGTGCAGATTATATCATTGTTCAGTATGCTTTATTCAGCTTATATATTTGTTCAGCTTTTATCCTATCATGCATGCTCAGTAACTTCTAAGTATTGACGCATACTCTATGCTATATCTTTTCATGATGTAGGTTCAGGTCTTCGGCATTCAGATCACGTGTAGATCGATTCCCGATCCACATTCAACAGCTTCAGTGGTGAGTCCTCATACTTCGAGGACAATAGACATATTTTCAGATTCAGTCTTTCATTTTAGTTTCAGGTTTGTTAGGGTTAGTTGGGTACATGCCCCATCAACTCTAGTCAGTTAGTGGCTTTTTCAGACATAGTATTAGATTCGGCATTAGTTTTTGAGTTAATGTTCAGTACCACTAAACTCTTAGAATTTTATATATATTCAGACCAGTATTGGGTATTCCCCATCATTTCATTTTTCTCATGACTTAGCTTCCACATTAGTTCATCCTTTAATAGATATGTTCAATTTGCCTATGATATGCTAGCTCAGGTTTAGCTTGGGGTCACCCGTGATCCTAGGTCATGTGTTTACTCCCAGGGGATAGCCTCGGGGAGTGACAAGTGTCATGCTTGCGGATACTAGTATAGTTGGCCATCACATTGCAGGACCTGCACGACATTTGCATAGTCCAAGGGTGCTGACCCTTCATGTTCAAGGCTAGGCACCACGTTTTCCAAACCTTGGGGGCCTAACCTTTCACAATCGCAGATTGGGTCCCGTGTTCGTGAAGGTCACTTGTCTAGTCTCTGAATGAAAGACCAGCCCCATTCTTTCAACACTTGATCATCATTTCAAACTGCAATTATGAAGGCTAGTGTCATGACCCAATTTCTCAAGTCCTGATGACACCTACTATAATCCACCAGTAGGTAAGCCAACTCATAACCCAAATGGCATGTAATGGGTATAAGAGGATAAACAAAGTGGAAATAAGAATTAGCACAATTAACAAGACAGAACTGAAGAAAATCAACAAATACATAAATCAAAAGACCCCTCCCGTAACCAGGAAGTCACAACTATAGAACTACTAAATAAAGGAGTACAAGCCCCAAAAGTGGGCCAAAAACAAAAGACTCGTCTCAAAATACAAATGACTTGTAAGAAAAATAAAGTTGGAGATAGGTAATGTAATGACCTGGAAGATCTTTTTTTTATGATTCTTTTGTAAAAAATTATCGTTATAACACTTCTAATAGTTGTCCCGAGTTATTTATGATTAGTCAGTGAAGTTGGTTAGAGAATCTTTAACTATTTATATAACTGCAGTTATTTAATTGACGAATATTTATTAGGTAATTAATTTAGCTGGTCGTTAATAGGCAAAGTCCATAATTTATTTAATACCCTTACCACACGGACCATATTTATTAAAGTAAGTAAGGAGGTTTTACTAATTTTGAGTCATTAATTGAAACAAAAAAGGGGGTTCGGGCGATTGGGCACAAGCTGCACAGGATAAAGGGTCGATTCAACTAAGAATTTAGTTTGGGAAATTTTATTTTAGGTAAAGGTCATATGATGTAGGTTTTTCCACCAAATTTTGGCCTACTATTGTTAAAGTTAATAATTTTAAGTATTTTATTTTTTAAATTGCTCAAAATACATGTTTTGTAATTTTAATGCAATGCTTTGATAATTATTCTTATTTTTTGAAAAATATTAGGATTTTTAATGGTTAATTTTGATTATATTATTTTTTTTACATTCGGTTGAATATGTTCAAATATTTGTTCGATTTGATTAAATCATTATTTTTTTTAAAATTGCATTTTTTAGATGCAATTCATTTTATTTGTCACTTTTATTAATATTCATTTTGGTGTTTTTAGCACAATCTAAAAATAGATTTTAACCAGATAAGATTGCATACACAATATTTTTCTAACTAGTGATTTTGGCCCACAGTTTTAAGATAATAGTATTGTACTAAGGTGATTTTCAATTTTATATTTAAAAAATTACTTGGCCGCATAGTTAGAGGATGGTGAATATATTTTTGAACTCTGGGGAAAGAATTTCTAAAGGAGTAAAAACCCTAAAAAATGAAAACTTCTACTCTCATTATCATTTGACTCAACAGGCGCTCAAACTAGTCACCCTCGCTTCTCCTCCTTCACTCATTGTAACACCACCACAAACCTTCACAACTAGCTGAAACAACCAGCCACCACCACCTTTTCTCCTTCACTCCGAAGAGTGCAAAGCAGCCTCCACCATTCACCTTGTCCACTCCTTTCTCCACCCAAACCACCACACAAACTCCACCAGAAAACAACCAAACGGAGCCTTCACCCAGCATCAGGAACTCCGGTGAGGAGCTCTTAGCTCCGATGAACCGAAATAATAAAAATCAGAGACCACCGCTACCTCCCCTTCCCTTTTTCTCCCTTTACAAGTTATTTTGTTTCATTTTGTAGATGTTTTATCAAGCACGCACAACTAGCGAACTCGAAGTTCGAGACTCCACCTCTGGCATGGTGAACTACAATGCAAGTCGTCGCTGATACTCCAAGCTCCACCTATTTCTAGTGCTTATTGTGTTGTTTGAATCCATTATTGCTTTTTATTTTACTTTACGTTTTGTTTGTTTCCTGATGTTGTTGGCAAATATATATTTCTATTTTTAAACTAGATAACTTAAGGCCCGTGATACGGGCCAATATAAGGTCACATATTTTTTTGAAAAAATTACATAAATTCATAACTTAATATATCATATCTCTAAAGTTTCAACTATTTAAAAAAATTACAAAAATCTCCTCTCATACATCCTTATTCCCTCTCCGATACAGGCATCCTCTCTCGGAGAAATACCTATCTCCTCTCGGATATATTTCTGCATGAAGTAATGTATCATTTGCAATGTATCAGACAACTAAGGAATGTATTCGAAAGGAATGAAAAATTCGAGATTTTTGTAATTGAGGAAACTTCTGGAATAGGAAGTAATTAGCCCCAAATGTATGAGATTTATGTACTTTATACTATTTTTTCAGTATATTACTTAATAAATTGTTTCAAATGTTCAAACGACATAAATGTGTTGTTTACAACCCAAATTGAGAAAGTTGAATTCCAAGAAATTATATGCAACAATGTAATAGAGAATTCTGTTAGATTATGAGTTAAAACATTTTGTGTTTGATGAAAATATAAAATGTTGATATCTTTGAAAAAGTTCATCGATCTTCATATATTTTCGCAAGTGGTATCTATTTCCACAATGTTGTTATCTTCTTTTTGTAATATTTGCATCATAAGTCTTGCATCTGATAAAATACTAATCATTGATCAACCAAATCGTAAAGATCGATTTAAAGCCTTTTAAATATTATTGCTTCAACTTAAATATAATTTGTTTGTAGTTTGCTTTGTCTATGAATTTTGTGATACATTTTTTTATTGTCGTCAATAAATGGAAATACTTTTATTTATTTTGATTTTAATATTGAAAGTATTTATTAAAAAATTAACTTATAACTCCACAACAATAAAAACAATCATGAAAGCAACTTTATGTCTATATACAATAAAAATTATCTTAATGTTAAATTCTACATTACATTCATAAAATTTTTTGATACTACACTCTAAATATCATGTCGTAAAATAAAACTCTGAATTTTACCCCCACAAAATAACCAATATGCCTATTTTTCTTTTTCAGGTTGTTTTACCCTGATTTATTTATTTTTAGTTTTTTTCCTCTATATTTCTCAATAAAGTCCTTTTCTATTGACATTTGCTTTTGTTGTTCTTCATTATTTTTTTAATTCCTCATTTTTCTTTAGCTTGTATTTTAATATTCCTTAAAATTTGAATATTAAGCTTCTTCTTTTTTCAAATTTTCTCAGCTAAATAGTTTATCATATATGATATTAAGAAAATACTCTATATAAAAATGAAAAATTAATAGTTTTAAATCTTTCGGTGAATACATTACCATATTATTAATTTCTTGATAGTCAATCATTGTTCATTCTTTTAGTCACAAAATTTGATATTTTCTTCAGATTAATTTAAAAATATTTATACATAGTTTTAAAGATGTCACGACCCAAACCGTCATGATTGGCACCCACACTAACCCTCCGGTGGGAGAACCACTACTACAACCCAAACTGAGCAACTAAAACATTTAAGTTACGGAAGTAAGTTAAATAGCTAAAGACTAAAGTTCCCATAAACTTTCAAAACATCTAACAACTAAACAAAGCGGAAAATACATCTAGAACCTAAATGTCAATGTACCAAAACATCTAACAATGAACCAAAGTCTAAACAAGAAGGGTCACAACCCCAACTAATAAACTAATCAACTAACTAGAAAGTCTAAGTCCGAAATGGTGGACATAGACGAAAGAGAACTCATGGCAGCACGGAAGAATTGGCTCACCCTTGAATTTGAGCAATCATTGATCTTTTAAGCAAGGTTTGCCAGTAGCCGCTTGAAGATGTCATGTACTCAACAAAGAAAGAGCAAGTCCAATATCAGTACACAACCACAGTGTACTAGTAGGATCACGCGGCTATCCCACTAAGTGCAACATACATCAGTCAATACAACAATATAATCACATGCATATATAGAACATATACAATATTATCAACATTTACGAACAACTTCACATTTCTCAAGATACATAATTATTTCAAATTGTTGGTCCTCTCATGGAACCCAAGCCCAAACAGTTAGCATACCGGAATGTGGTACCCGATCCAATGATTATGCCTAAACGTGGCAGCCGATCCAAGTTAGTTATGCCGAAATATGGCAATCGATCCATTCAACACACCACAATCACAAGTATATCTTCAAGATCATACATTCAAGTCATGATTTCATTCCAATCATCATTCATCTATCTCATTTACAACAAGTGTGATCAATAATGCGACCTTCATATACATACATGTATCATAATGAAGCAAGAACAAACATACATCACACAATCATAGAATCACAACCATCACCTACCTTGAAACAAGCTTGAAACCCTAAGAAACTTGATCCTTCCCTTTCCGGATTAGTTCTGCTTGTTCTTGGTCTACAAAAAATCATAATAATACGAGAATCAATAAACAATCACTAATTACCCAGATTACTAACAACTCTATGAACCCAAGATCATACCCATGATCCCAAGTATCTAAACTACGGCTTTTTCCACCATAGTTTCTAAATCAAAACCCTCTCCCATCGATAATTACTTATTCTATTACGTTCTACAAATTGAAAAACTGATTCGGGGAGAGAAAAACTTACCTTTAGCCTCAAGAATGGTGGAAAATGGTCAAGAGTTGTTTGGGGTTCGTTCCTTAGCTCTAAAAATCAAAAAGTGCAGAATAAGGTCGTTTAGGGGTTTATTTATGACTTTAAATTGCGTTAGGCCCGCCACAGCTACACCCACCCCACTACAGCGGCCACGCCCTGGCGGCAAAAATCCCGCCTCAGCGGCTTTCACGGAACCAGTGAGCTATTTTAATAATTCCAACACCCCCATTTCACAACACACCTCTAACCAACAATGCTCAGAAAATCCCCTTCACACTAAGATCGATTTCGGGAGTTCTACTTGCCCGAATTAAATTCCGTAAAGTCGTACGGATTTCTTAACGAGTTATCTATCCCCTTATGTAATCAAAATCATAAATAAATCACCCAATTTTTACCAGATTTCCCTACACCTAATGACTCCAATTTCGTTCAAATCTGGACTAGGTTGGGAGCATCCAAGTTACTACGAAATGTTTTTCGACCCAAAAAATTTCCCCGTTGGCTTTTCTATAACGACGGAACCCAGTCCTTACAATATATACCAATTTTCCCATCACTCGTCCCCGAGTGACAAACTTATGAAAGACAGGCTAAAGATGGAATGAAGTAGTACCTGAATCAACAAACAATTGGGGGTACTTGTCTCACATGTCCCTCTCAGCTCCCAAGTAGCTTCCTCAACTGGATGATGCTTCCGTTAAACCTTCACGGACTTAATCTCTTTGGTCCTCAACTTGAGCATATCACAATCAAGAATTACAATCGGTTCCTCCTCATATTGGAGGTCTTTGTCTAACACAATTGAGTCTCATTTAATAATGTAATCCCCATCACCATGATATCTCTTCAACATGGACACATGAAATACAGGATGAACACCTAATAGATTATGAGGTAAAGCTAATCTATACGCTACCGGTCCTACACATTCAAGAACCTCAAAGGGACCAATATATTGTGGACTTAGCTTACCTTTCTTGACAAATCTCATCACCCCTTTCATGGGTGATACCTTAAGAAGAACATTCTCACTGGTTTGAAATGTCATGTCTCTTACCTTATGATCTGCATACTTCTTTTGTCTACGTTGGGCTGCTAAAAGCTTAGCTTGAATACTCTTCACCTTATCTTGAGCATCATTCACTAAATCGAGCCCCAATGGTTTCACATCCCCAGCCTCAAACCATCCTATGGGTGATCTACATCCCCTCTCATAGAGTGCCTCATATGGTGCCATATCTATGCTGGAGTGATAGCTATTATTATAAGAGAATTCACAAAAAGGTAGGAACTTATCCCAATTCCCTCCAAAGTTAATTACACATGCCCTCAACATGTCTTCTAACACTTGAATAGTCCTCTCTAACTGCCCGTTTGTCTGTGGATGGAAGGTTGTGCTAAAAGTGAGTTGTGTGCCCAATTCATCATGCAATTTCCTCTAAAACTTGGATGTGAATTGGGTACCACGGCCTGAGATGATAGAGAAGGGCACCCCATGCAACCTCACTATGTCTTTCACATACACCTTAGCCAATTGTTCAACATTATAATCTATTCTTACCGGAATAAAGTGGGCTGACTTAGTCAATCTATCAACCACTACCCAAATAGAATCAAACTTCCCCAAAGTCTTAGGAAGACCAACCACAAAATTCATAGCTATTCTC
Organism: Solanum stenotomum; assembly: GCF_019186545.1. Taxonomy (NCBI): domain Eukaryota; kingdom Viridiplantae; phylum Streptophyta; class Magnoliopsida; order Solanales; family Solanaceae; genus Solanum; species Solanum stenotomum. The sequence continues at coordinate 29,736,861 of NC_064291.1, forward strand.
TCCCACTTCCATTCAGGAATTGGCAATCCTTGAAGCAAACCTGCAAGCATTTGATGTTCATACTACACTTGTTGGTAATTTTGACACTTAACCACAAACTCTGCTATATCCTTCTTCATGCTCGGCCACCAATAAATTCGCTTCAAATCTCGATACATCTTCGTCACACCCAGATAAATAGAATACCGCAAACCATGAGATTCTGCCAACAATTTCTGAATCAAGTCATCAACTCAAGGATCACAAATTCTTCCTTTAAAATTGAGCATGCCTTCCACGTCAAGAGTGGTCTCTTGTGCCTTACCAATCGCAGTCTTCTTTCAAAGCTCCTCCAAATTTTCATTTTCAAATTATTTAGCTTTGATCTCATCAATGAATGTGGCCCTCACTTCAATGCTAGCTAACACTCCACCTCTTTTTTAGATGCCCAACTCCATGAACTTAGACTCTAAGGTCTGAATTTCCTTAGTCAAAGATCGCTTTGATACACTCAAGCAAGCTAAACTACCCATACTCACCGCTTTTCAACTCAAAGCGTCTGCCACCACATTAGCCTTGCCTGGATGGTATTGAATGGTGACATCATAATTTTTAAGTAACTCCATCCACATTCACTATCTCAAATTCATATCCTTTTGAGTGAATACATGCTGCAAACTACGATGATCGTAAATACTTCACACTTAACACCATAGAGGTAATACCGCCAGATCTTAAGAGCAAACACTACCGCTGCCAACTCCAAATCATGAGTTGGATAATTCCTCTCATGCACCTTCAATTGACGCGAGGCATAAGCTACAACATTCTTATCATGCATCAACACAGCACCCAAACCAGAATGTGAAGCATCACAATAAACAATAAAATCTTTACCTTCAACCGGTAATGCTAGAATAGGCGTTGTGGTCAAAAGAGTCTTGAGCTTTTGGAAGCTCTACTCACATTTTTCAGTCCATTCAAATGGTATCTCCTATTTGGTCAAATTAGTCAAGTGAGTGGCAATAGAAGCAAAGTTCTTCACAAATCGACGATAATAGCTAACGAGCCCCACAAAACTCCTAACTTTCGTCACAGAGCTAGGCCGAACCCAATTCTTAACCGCCTCAATCTTTTGGGGATCTACCATTACCCCTTCTTTTGAAACTACATGCCCCAAAAATGTAACCGATTTCAACCAAAATTCACACTTAGAAAATTTATCATACAACCTTTGTTTCCCAAAAACACCCAAAATAATGCGAAGATGGTCGGCATGCTCTTTCTCACTTTTCGAATAAACTAAAATATCATCAATAAAGACTATGAAGAAAGAATCAAGAAATGGTTTGAACACCCCATTCATTAAACTCATGAAAGCTGCAGACGCATTAGCCAAACCAAAGGACATAACTAGGAACTCATAGTGCCCATAGCGGGTTTTAAACACCGTCTTGGACACATTCCCAGTCCTAATTTTCAACTGATGGTAGCAAGACCTTAGATCAATCTTAGAGATAATTGATGCACCTTGCAATTGGTCAAAAATATCATCTATTCGAGGCAAAGGATACTTGTTTCGAATGCTGACCATATTCAATTGCCGGTAATCTATACACATTCTCATACTACCATCATTTTTCTTAACAAACAAAACTGAAGCACCCCATGGAGAAGCACTAGGACGGATAAATCCCTTATCGAGAAGCTCTTGGATTTGAGACTTAAGCTCTCTTAAATCTGTCGTAGCCATGCGATATGAAGGGATAGAAATAGGATGAGTACCAGGTTTTAAATCAATGGAGAAGTCTATATCCCTATCCTAAGGCATACCAGGCAAGTCATTAGGAAACACTTCTCTAAATTCTGACACCACAAGAATAGACTCAATGGATGTAGCCTCAATCTCAACATCCCTAATATGAGCCAAATAGGCTAAACAACCCTGCCCTATCAATTTCTTAGCCCAAATGGAGGATATGATCTTAGCTTGCTTAGGCTTGTACACCCCTTCTCACTCTAATTTTTCCCTTCCTAGAATTTCTAGCGTTACAGACTTAGTATTACAATTAAGCACAGCATAATAGGGGGACAACCAAGTTATGCCTAAGATTATATCAAAATCAGTCATATCCAAAATCACCAAATCAGCCCAAGTCTGAAAACCCATAAACAAATTAGGACAAGCACGATAGACATGGGTGACTATGATTAACTCTCCAACTGGGGTTGAAACATGGATAGGGGCATCAAGTATGTCACAAATCATAGCAAATTCTTAGGCAAATCGCACGGATACATATGATTAAGTAAACCTCGGATCAAATAACACATTAGCGATCCGGTCACAGATAAGAATAGTACATGTGATCACCGCGTCAAACACCTCTACCTCATTCTTGCCTGGAAAAGCATAACACTGAGCTATATCATCTTGATGAGCCACTTCCCTGCCTGGTTACACATTATCCCTGCCTGCATTACCATTTCCTCTACCCCACGGCCTCGCTGATTACCTCCTCGCACACCATGTAACGTCCTCTACCATTATTACCATTCCCCGCGGGTACCACTACTCTAGACTGTTGCTGCGCGGAATCTAACGAATGTGGGTGGGGATAATCCTTCCTCATATGCCCAGGTTCTCCACAATTGTATTCCTACATCCTAACAATAAGGTCTTCCCTGTCTCGGGAAAGGGTCCTCCCTTCTTCTTCCAGGGATTGAATTTGGTTAAGGAGCTGTTGAATGCGTTGTTCCACCAGCTCCGAAAAAACAACAGGCACATGCTCTAAAAAAGTACGATCAAAAGATAGTTTGCCGCCCGTCGAAGGCTTGACTCTCGGGCTATCTTGAATCAAATTATAAGGTGGAATTCTAGAGTGATTACCTGTAGAGGCGAGGATAGCAGACTGAATTGTCTTGGCTGCAAGCGTCGGCCTTTCGGAGCCCTTGGAATAAGAACCTTGAAAGTTACTCGAGTTCTTGGCCCTTATATCCAATGCCCTAGCCTGACTGTCTCACCTCACCCCCTCAACTTTCTTCACAAAGTCTCTTACCTCATTAAAGCTCCTCCCTGCAGAAGTCATATGAACAGATAATATTTGCAACTCAGAATTTAGTCCCCTAATAAATAACCGATTCTCTTTTCCTCAGTAGTCACCAATTGAGTAGCATATCTAGACAAGGTATGAAACTTGTCCTCATAAGCAGCCATAGTCATACCACCTTGCTCCAAAGCCATGAACTCATCTTTCTTAAGATCCCTCAAAGTCCTAGGTACATATTTCTCTAAAAGCAGAGCATGAAACTAGGTCCAAGAGAGTGGGGTAAATTTGAAGATCTACATTCCATATAAGTTCTCTACCACTGCTTAGCTTCACCTTGATGTTGAAAAGTCACAAACTCAACCCCATGCTGATGGACAATTCCCAACTTATGAAGCCTCTCATAGCAATCTAAGATAAACTCATAAGCATCCTCACTCTCAGAACTAAGAAATACAGGAGGCTTTATCTTTAAAAACTTAGTCAACATTTCATGCTCATAACCAGTCATAACAGAACCCAACAAAGGACGGAAGAAAGCATAATTACCTCCCTTTCCACCCATCTTGGGCGCGGTGCTAGCAATAGGGGGATTAGCGGGAGCTTGAGTTGCCTGAACAGAAAGAAGAACTCCAGGACCAGTCAACTGTTTCAAAAATAACATGATCTGTCGAGCTAACACTGGGTCTATGGGAGGAACATCAATAGTCTCAGCCTGTACCTCTTCCTCTTGTCCAATCTCCTCAGCGTTCTCTACCTCAATGTCCTCTTCTATCTCTTCATGATGCACAGGAGGGGCCTCATTTACAGGAGCATTCTCAACAGGAGCTCCATTCCCAACATGCTCTACTCTTCCACGGCCTCTACCCCTAGATCTTCCTCTAACCCTGCAACAATCGCGACCTCTCGCTGCAGATTTCTCAGTTGGAGCATTGACAGGAGCAATGGTCCTTACGCCGTTGAATTTAGTATTAACCATCTGCGGACAGAAAAGTGAAGGAGGTTAGATACCAATTTGAATAGCAAGATACCAATTGGAATCAAGTCATAGCACGAAAGGAGACAAGAGAAAACAGAGGGATTTCCTAAAGTCCTATAGACTCTCGAAGAAAAGTAAACGCGTCCCCGTACCGTTGCGTGAGACTCCACTAGACTCATTTTGGTACATCAAAATCAACGAACCTAGGCTCTGATACCAACTTTGTCACGACCCAGACAGTCGTGATTGGCACTCACACTAACCCTTCGGTGGGAGAACCATTACTACAACCCAAACCGAGCAACTAAAGCATTTAACTTACGGAAGCAAGTTAAATAACTAAAGACTGAATTTCTCATAAACTTCCAAAAGATCTAATAACTAAATAATACGGAAAATACACCTAGAAGCTGAAAGTCAATGTACCAAAACAAATAACAATGAACCAAAGTCTAAACAAGAAGGGTCACAACCCCAACTAATGAACTAATCAACTAACTAGAAAGTCTAAGTCCGAAATGGTAGACATAGACGAAAGAGAACTCATGGAAGCACGGAAGAATTAGCTCACCCTTGAATTCGAGCGATCACTGATCTTCTAAGCAAGGTTTGTCAGTAGCCGCTTGAAGAGGCCCTGTACTCAACAAAGAAAGAGCAAGTGCAGTATCAATACACAACCACAGTGTACTAGTAAGATCACCCGGCTATCCCACTAAGTGCAACATACATCAGTCAATACAATAATATAATCACATGCATATATCGAGCATATACAATATTATCAACCTTTACGAACAATGAACAACTTCACATTTCTCAAGATACATAATTATATCATATCGTTGGTCCTCTCATGGAACCTAAGCCCAAACAGTTAGCATACTGGAACATGGTACTCCAATGATTATGCCGGAATGTGGCAACCAATCCCATAATTATGCCGGAATGTGGCAACCAATCCCATAATTATGCCGGAATGTGGCAACTGATCCAAGTTAGTTATGCCACGTGGCAACCGATCCATTTAACACACCACAATCACAATCACAATGACAAGTATATCTTCAAGATCATACATTCAAGTCATGATTTCATGGCAATAATCATTCATCTATCTCATTTACAACAAGTTTGATCAATAATGCAACATTCATATACATACATGTATCATAATGAAGCAAGAACAAATTACATACACCACACAATCATAGAATCACAATTATCACCTACCTCGAAACAAGCTTGAAACCCTAAGAAACTTGATCCTTCCCTTTCCAAATTCATTCCACTTGTTCTTCGTCTACAAACAAACATAATAACACGGGAATCAATAAACAATCACTAATAAACCGGATTACTAACAACTCTATGAACCCAAGATCATACTCATGATCCCAAGTATCAAAACTAGGGCTTTTTACACCATAGTTTCTAAATCAAAACCCTCTCCCATCGATAATTACTCATTCTATTACGTTCTACATATCGAAAAATGGATTCGGGGAGAGAAAAGCTTACCTTTACCCTCAAGAATAGTAGAGAACTGTCAAGAGTTGCCTGGGATTTGTTCCTTAGCTCTTAAAATCAAAAAGTACAAAATAAGGTCGTTTAGGGGTTTATTTACGACTTTAAGTCGCGTCAAACCCGCCACAGCTACACCTATCCCACTACAGCGGCCCCGCTCTGGCAGCAAAAATTCCCCCTCAACGGCTTGCACGGAACCAGTGAGATATTTTAATAATTCCAAGACCCCCATTTCACAACACACCTCTAACCAACGATGCTCAGAAAATCCCCTTCACGCTAAGATCGATTTCGGGAGTTCTACTCCCTCGAATTTAATTCCGTAAAGTCGTATGGATTCCTTAACGAGTTATCTATCCCCTTATGTAATCAAAATCACAAATAAATTACCTGATTGTTACCAGATTTCCCTACGCCTTAGTGACTTTAATTTTATCCAAATCTAGACTAGGTTGGGAAAATCCAAGTTACTATGAAAAAGTTTTTCGACCCAACATTTTTCCCCGTTGGATTTTCTATAATGGCAGAACTAGGTCGTTACAATAGATTATTTTAATAATCAATAATATCCAGATACAAATTTTAGTAGTGGTCATATTATGTACCATAATATTAAAAATATGTTTACGTAATAATTTTTAAAAGTATTTTTACGAACAATATATTAACTTTTCAAACACATTTTATTTTAAATTAGTTCAAAATTTTCTTTCTAAAATATGTCAAAACAAGCTTAGGATTTATTATTGTTTGTAAGAAGTTAACCAAGAGAAACTCTTTATTTTAACATAATTACAAAACTATCCTTATGGGCCCATAACAAAAGTAAAGACATGTATGAATTTTTCTAGATTTTCCTTTTGATCATTAATTATGCAATTATTATTTTGCCCTTAAATGATATAAGAATTACTAAAATATCATTGGTCGTCCTTCTCATGGCTCTTCTATAAAATAAATATTATTGATTTTTGTTTAGGTTGATTGCACGGTTTATTTGTTTCCTCGTTCCTTTTTACCATGACAGGCTATAGATCCTTTTGGTCACTATTATGTTGTTATTTTTTGTTGGCTGTTTTGAACTGTTATTTAATCAATTATTTTTTGTCACTATTAGGTTATTATTTTTCGTTGCTTGTTTTGAACTGTTATTTTATCAATTATTTTTGTTGAAATAATATTGAATAGTTGTATGTTATTATTGTTTAGGTTGTTGTTTGCACCTTGTTGCTTTTATTATTAATTATAAAACAATAAATAGCTAGTTTGGATTCTCATTTTAGGTAGAGTATTTTGAATATTGATATTGTGAAACTCATGAATGAGTATTGAGAGCTTGGTACAAGATTTGGTTGACTTTTGTTTAGAACCGTTGGTAGCGAGGTGAATTCATTTCCCTCTTAAGGTTTAATATACCTTTTGGTTGCTTTTTATTTCCACTTTTGTGTCTATCTATATATCTTTATTTATTATCTTTGGTTTCCGCATTTTCATTCATAATTCGTAGTGAGAATTACATCATTTGGTATCAGAGTCGTGCTTAGATTCGTTCCTATGATTCTAGTCTTGGGTTTGCTACTACAAAAAAAAAAAGAGTCGAAATCATTTTTTCAAGAAAACCCCAAAATATTTTTGTTTATTTGAGTCTTGTTTGAAATTTCTAAATCTAGATGTATTCCCTAGCCTTACTTGAGTCTAAATCTGAAATTTGGTAGAGTTTGGGGTACTATTAAAGATTCCACCATTGTTGAGTGAAGAAGCTTGAAGAAGGTGCAAATGAGTTTTAAAATCTGAAGGATTTGATAAGGAATTGAAAGATAAAAAGTATTGAGGATTGTTTCCTACATCAAGGGGAATCTCTATCTCAAATTTCGTGAACTTTCGAGCCAAAATTATTAAGGGTATTATATTGGGTATTCATGTTGTTTATAGTGTTCTTGAAGGTTATTCAAATCTTCAAGAAGAAGGAATCTACAAAAAAAAAGGTGTTTAATTCAAAAGGAAAGGAAAGAGAAAGTGGATAAGTGTTAGTACACAAGGTAATTTACCGAAGGGGTAAGGAATAAAGGAAAAAGGATAGGGGAGACCACAAAAGCATAAACTTTGAAAGTTTGCAGGTTCACACACTAGTCCTTTCGGCTAGCCCGACTTGGCTTGCCCAAGTCCACTCAGCGACTCGCCGAAGTGACCCTTAGATCACCAAATTGCTCAGAAATTATGTCAACTTTGGCGAGTTGAACTTCAAGTTGGCGATCTGAACTTCAACTTTGGCAAAGAAAACATTGAATTTGGTCACCCGTACTTCATTTTATGCCATTAATCTCATTTTTTAATTCCTTAGTTTCCTTTTCTTGATTCCCAATCGTTCTCAAGATTCCTAAACTAATTTTCAGCTTGGGATTGATCTACTTGTTGATTATTGGTTTTTGAATTCTCTTCTTTGTTAGTGTCATTTATTTCGTTATTTTATTAGTTTTACTTCGTAGTTAATTTTTTTTATTCAAGTTCATTTTGATTTAATCGAGTCATCTGTCTTTTCTCGAAACAAGAATCCATTCTAGCCAAGAGTAGAGATTGACATTTTGTGATCAACCGAGTATAAGCAATCTTCAACCTTAGTTGAGCCAATTTAAGAGGCAATCAAAGGTTTGTAAACACGAGTGATTGTGAGTTCATTTTACTAACGCTAACGTTGTTTGTTATTTTTGGTGAGTTGTCTTATTACTAGGTGTAACACCTCAAAAATCATAACTAAGATTGAACAAGAGAAAAGGGTAAAACCACGGAGGGGTCCATGGGTCGTGAAGACAATCACGACCCGTAACCCTGCTCATGGTTGTGCACCCAACATAAGGTGAAAGACCACAGACCACTAGACGGTCCATAGAGCTCCACACGTGTCGTGAAGTGGTCCATGAAGGAGACATAAAACCACCATGGATACGTGAAGGACCATGGACCACTAGATGGTCCGTGGAGCTTCACACGAGCCGTGAAGTGGCTCGCGAAAAAGGCTTGACATACTTTGAGGTTTGAGTCAATTTCAAACGAACATATCTTTTTGCACAAAATTATTTAGGTGGCCCACGACCTAGAAAATTAAAGATCTCGAAGTGCTCTTTCCAACGCCACAAAGTTTGCCTAATTCCAAGCTTGGAGAAAAAAGTTATACCCATTTTAGTAAAGCCATGTCCGGAAGGGCATCTTCATGAGCTGCTAGACGGGCCTTGGTCATCATGACGGCCCGTGAAGCCTGTTTTGAAGCCACTTCGACAGCATTTAAGTCAGGGTCGTGTTTGTCTTTTCCCTATGCATTGGGCACTTAGACTACGTCATTTGATGCCTAAACTATGTCATTTTACTCAGTCTAATAATCTAGTCAGACAACACCTAGAACCCTCATTCTCCAAAAATCACCCAACTTAGAGTGAAAAGAGAGGAAAAGTCGTCCGCTTCTCCCAAGAACAAGCAGGAGTGTTCTTCGAAATTTAGCCCCGAAATCCAAAGGATTTCTCTGTAGATTTTGTCACCAGGAATGTGGAATTTCACTAGTGGGTTCCTTTCATCCACTAGGTCCCTAGAATTCAGTTAGTTCCTTGATTCTACATGAATTGTAAAGAGTAAAGACCTAGGGTTTGTAAAAATTTTGGAGAATTGTTGTGATTTCAGTTGGTATAGTATCCATAGTCTAAATAATATATATTCTTGGAAATGTTGCATAATTCCTTGTATAAACTCAGAACCCTAGTTGTGTAAATTCTCTTGTTCAAGAATTATACTTGCTATGTCTGTTAAACAAAAACTCATGCTCCATATTTCGAATATCGCATTCTCAGTATATAAATGTTGCATTCTTAATTAGCATGTCAGTTTTTTAGCTATTCAGTACTTAGTGCATTTTAGCTTCATGAATATTCAGTTGGGAGTAGACTTAGCACCAAGTTGGACTAGGGTTTAGCGTACCCTCAAAGTCCCAGAACTACGTGCCCGCGTAGGTTTATAAGTCCCCTCAGTTGAGCATCAATTTTAGTGATTATGCCACAGTCATGCTTTTATACCCCTGGCAAGGTATATTGGGTCCTCTCGATGGGGCGTATACATCGAAATCCACGTTTAGCTCATGTGGTTTTTGTCGGTTAATAGTAGCTTCCACAGTCAAACTCTTAGTGCATTGACCAGGTTGTAATTATATACTTCAGCATTCAGTTCAACATGTTACTTTCATGATTAGTACTTGGTCATTACATTTAGTTAGGTTCTTTTTAGTTATACTTCAGTACATATCTATATCTTTGTTCAGATTATATCATTGCTTTGTTATGCATTGTCCAGCTTATATATTTTTATCAGCTTAGCATATCTATATCATGCATGCTCAGTACATTCCAAGTACTAACTCATACTTTGCACTACATCGTTTCATGATATAGGTTCAGGCACTCAGCTTCCAGATCACGTTTAGATCGACTCTCGGTTCGACTTCAGCAGCTTCAGTGGTGAGTCCTCATACTTCGAGGACAATAGACATGTTTTACATTTCAGTCTTTACTTCAGTTTATAGTTTGTCCAATAACTCTATTCAGTTAGAGGATTTTTATACATAGTAGTAGATTCAACTTGAGTTGTTAAGTGTTGTTTTAGTCTTCACTAAAGCTCGTATGTTATGTTATATTTACAATCACACTAGTTAGGATTATTCCTCTCCTGATATCTAATGATTTAGCTTCCATATAGTGCATGATTTACTTAGTTATATTTTAGTATGCTTGATATATGGTGCCCTAGGTCCCGTGTTACGTCAAGGGGGTAGCCTCTGGGAGTAATACTAGGTACCATGGAAACCGGATGTGAAACCCAACCACCTATGGGAGGGGTTACTTTGGAATCTATAATGGAAGCAATTACTAATATGAGTTGGAGGATGGAGAACATGGAAGGACAAATGACCACTATGCAAGGTAGTGTGACAAAGATGGATGGTAGAATGATCAATGTTTAGGGTCAACTTAACTCTACTAATTCCAGCCCACAAGCTACTTTTCGTGCTTCCACAAGTGGACACACCCACACTACTTCTCCTACTATTACACTAGGAGTCTTCCATCAAACGTTCAACCCAACACCAATACATTTCGGTTCCAATGTCCAAAATACCAATCGACCACTCCAATCCCAACTCAATCAAGAAGCTCCACCAAATAAAAACCGACATTACCAAGCACTACTAAACCAAAATCCAACCAACCAAATTCCACAAAACCAACCAATCCAAGTAATAGAGGTGAGGGATGATGAGTACCAAGGGGGATATAAAGGTGAAGGTGACGAAGCGCCATGGAATGAAGCACAAAGAAATAGACCAAGTGGTCATATGGGGCATAGAGAATGAGGAAGTAGGTTTGGCCTGGTACCACATGGAAGAAGAAAATATAGGAACTAACCTCAAGGTGGAGGACCAAGGGAAACTTATGCCAACCAAGAGTATGGTCAATATTTAGGAAAAGAACATGGTAACCAATATCAAGGGGAAGTCCAAAGGGGTTACTATAACATCGACCAAGGTGGAAATGAAGGTCGAGATGTTGGAATCAACTCTATCAAGACTAGTCTCCCACTTTACAAAGGGGAATGAAATCCCAATGCTTATCTTGAATGGGATTCGCTTTGTGAAAGAATCTTCTAGGTCAATGATTTGACCGAGGTTAAGAAGAGTTGCTTTGCCATTGTCCAATTTGAAGGGTTTGCTATTACGTGGTAGGAATACATGAAAAGGTATCGTCTAATACATCAAGATGGACACCCTCCACCATGGGCCAGATTGAAATCCCTTATGAGAGTCAAGTATGTGCCAGAAAGGAGTCGACAAGAGTTACTTGCTAAATTGTACAACTTGAAGCAAGGAGGAAAAAGTGTTGCAACCTACTATGATGAGTTCCAAAATTTGATCTTGAAGCTAGAATAAAACGAGAATGAAGAGCACGATGTTATTCTCTTCAAGGTAGGGTTGAACAAAGAGGTCTCTTCCAAAATGACTATTCACAAGTTTGCTAGCTTGAATGACATTTTTGAAGTAGCTAATGAGGTAGAGAGGGAACTCAAAGAGGAGAAAGTACCTAAGTACAAGTGTATTTCATCTTCAAATTATTAGGTAAGGACAAGGAGGGAGCTCAAACATATTTGGGTTGGAACCAATGTAAGAATTTCAAGAAGCCTTATGAGAAGAAACCCTTTGAAGGAAATACTCCAAAGTACCCACAAAGAGAAGGAGGTAATAAAGACCCAATCAAGTTTCCTAAAGGCATTCAATGTCACAAGTGTGGGGTCATATGATATGTGAATCTCCCAATCGGTTGAATGTTCTAGTTCAAGAAGGAGCATTGTATCTTGGTGAAAGGGTAGATCAAGAAGAGGGTTGTGAAGAGGAGACCCAAGAAGCTGATGAATTTGAAGGTGATGAAGATAAGGAACAAAACCCATGTGAGGGAAAATATGTCATCGTTCATAATGGTTTGATGAGGAAAGTCCCAATTGAAGAGGTTTGGCCCCAACACTTTAGTGGAATTCTTAAAACGTCCTACCACTAAGCATTCTATACCTTACAAACTTCAATGGTTGAGTAAGTGTAGAGAATTGAGGGTTCATAGACAAGTGTTGATCAATGTCAAAATTGGGAAGTACTAAGATGAGATCCTATGTGATGTGGTCCCAATGCAAGCTAGTCATGTACTACTTGAAAGACCTTGACAATATGATTGTTCGACCAAACATGAGAGATGAACCAACATATATTCACTTGTGTTGGATGAACATAAATATGTCCTACATCGTATGTCACCCTCTCAAGTCGATGAAGTGTATCAAAAGATGAGTGAGTTGAGGGAGAAAAAGAAGGATGAGGAGGAACATATGGAGGTCATGGGCAATGAAGAGGAAGAAAGGAGGAAGTTGAGGAGGAAAAGCCCAATTGTTGTTGGCTAAGCATAATGAGATAAGGGAGGAAGTGGAGACTAAAAGCTCATTGATCCTTATTACAAATATGGATAAGAGGTTGCAAACTAACCAATCTGATTTTGCTCTGTCACGACCCAATTTCTTGAATCATGATGGCACCTACTATACCCCACCAGTAGGTAAGCCAACCCGCAACCCAGAACATCAAGTAATTAGCGTCAGGGCAGAAACTAGCGAAAACAATAATCTAAACAAGGACAACAAGGCAGAAGCAAACCAAAATAAATACATACAAAAATCCCTCACAAAACCTAGAAGTCACTAGTACAGAGCTGTCTAATAAAGAGTAAAAGTTACAAAAGTGGACCACAACAAAACGTGTCTCAAAAGCAACAAGACTAGCTAAAACAAAAGAAGGAGACAAGACAAATCCAAAATGCCAAGCACTCACCCTCATCTCCGAAACACAGCTGCAAAAGAAGGTTGGAACTAAGCACCGCTGGTAACTGGGACTGGAACCTGCATCACGAAATAGATGCAGAGTGTAGTATGAGTACCAAAATAACAGGTACTCAGTAGGCATCAAAGGTCGACTGAGCAAAAAGGGTAAAAATAACAAGAAATGATAGAATCTTAACACAGAGAGGTCAAAGCGGTTATAAAAAGAAAGCACACGAGCATACCAGAAATAAACTAAGTACAGCTAAACTAAACCTAACTGGACCCCATAAGCCCAAAAGGTACACTCGTTGATATACCATGAGTTTACGGTATTTCTAATACATTTCACTTACAAGTTGTGTGTATCTAGGGCTTTTTTATATTGGTTTTTATGTGTTTTATCATGTTTTGCAGGAAAGGTGTTCAGGCACGGAAGTTTAGAGACAGCTGAAGGAAATGCAGAAAAAGGCATCCACGGAGGTCATCTATGGACCGTAGATCCATTCACGGTCCGTAGGTGATGACCAAAGATCAGCAGGTATGGTGTTGAGGACAAATCAGGGAAATCTAACCAAGTGTGGAACCACGGTGCCCATTGACGGTCCGTAGATTGATCTATGGACTGTACTGTTGATCCATAGAGTGAGACTGCGAGGGTTCCAGTACCTGATTTTTGAAGATTCTAAGTATGGAGTTACGGAATGGATTGACGGACCGTAGGTCGATCTACGGTCCGTGCTGTTGGTCCGTCGTTTGCTTCAGAGAAGCTGATTTTTGGATGCTGAAATATTTTCTAAGTCTCGAGTGACGGAAGGGACTTACGGACCGTAGATCTATCGACGGTCCGTAAGTCAGTCTCGTGGATCGAAGACGCGTACCTGAACAAAACTTTCCTTAATTTGTTTTGTTTTATTTAGGATTTGTTTTCTATAAATAGGACATGTAAACCTCCTTTTTGGGGGTTAGAGACTATTATTCTATTTTTCTCTTTGTAACTTTGGAGATTAATTTGCAACCCTAGCAATTATTGATTTCCGAAGTTCGTTTTGAAGATTTTGGCTTTGCAACTCAAGTTAATTTTCTGGGTTTATTATTCTCTTTACGTAAGTTCATGATTTCTTCATCTACAACTATGAATTGTGTTCTTGCTAATAAGAGTAACTAAATCCACAACTAGGGTTGTGGGAACCATGATCAATTAACAAAGTATGACTAGTAAATAAGCAATTCTTAACTAGTATTTTGCATGCATTGATAATTCTTTCGGTTAGAAGTCTTTTTAACGGTGGCCAACGTTAGAACTCGCCTTGTTGCTACTTGCCGGACCAAGGAGGTAATCAACAAGAAAAGAATTATCAACATAGATTTAGTGTGATACTATCTAATAGGCTAGTGTCGATTGGTGCGAAGTAAAAACTAAACCAAACATCGATTATGATGTCTAATATGAGGTAAAGGTAAGGGTTAGTAAATTATACACACGTAGCCGGACCAAGGTGCGGGGTGAAATTCTCTAGATGCCGGACCAAGGATTTAGAGATACCTAACTTATCACTTTGCATGTAATACACTAGAAAAGGATTGCTATTACTAGGATTACTGCGTCATGAGATTATGGGAAACACGTATACCCTAGTTATTTCTCTTATCTTGATAACAACCAAAGTTGACTTTAATTATTGACTACTTCTTAAGTTCTTACTATTTGTTTCACACAAGCACAAACCCCCCTTTTTATTACCTGTTTCTGGAAATAATTTGACTAATCGAATATAATTATTGGTTAAAAGTAAAGTCTAAACCATTTTCCTCGTGGGATCGATCTCAACCTACAAGTTGGGTTCTTTACTTGATAACGATCGCTTATGCTTCTGAAAGGAGGCGTAATTTGAGCGTATCAAATTTTGGCGCCGCTGCCGGGGAATATGGCTTTTAGATTTAGTTTTAACTACAATATTGAACGTTAGTCAAATATTTCCTAATTTTACTTTTTTTCTTTGTTTTTGTCTCTCTCAGGTTCCGACTCTAGTGTATGTCAAGTACACAGAGCCAAGGTGAACCACTTACTCCGTACGATCCAGAGTTGAACAGAACTTTGCAAAGAATGAACAATCAAGGACTTCCAGTTCATCCTATCGGAGGAAATCTAGATGAAGCAGTTGAGTTACAGCAGCCAAGAGTAGTTGGTGGGGAAAACCGGGGTCTAGCTGAAAATCAATTGGGAGATGCAGTGAGAGTGCATGGTCCACCAGGCCCACAACACCATGACAAATATCGGGGCAACGTCGACATAGCAGACTCCGATAGACCCATCGTCCTACCTTCTCTACCTCCAGGGCACACATTTGTGGTGACTAGCAGTTTGATGCAGATGCTTACAACAAGAGGCTTATTTTCAGGATCACCATCGAAGGATCCACATGCTCACTTAGCCAAGCTCAGGGTGGTTTGCAAAAGTTGTGTAGGTAGACTAGACTTGGATATGAACGTCATTGGGTTACGAGTGTTCCCTCTGTCACTGACAGGCGATGCTGCGGTATGATTCACTGAGCTTCCTTATAACTCAATTTTCACATGGGACCAACTAGCAGAGGTATTTAAAGCAAAGTACTATCCAGTGTCTAAGAAGCTCAATCACAAAGATCGGGTCAACAATTTTGTGGCATTACCTGGAGAGTCTATAAGTAGCTCGTGGGACAGATTCACTGCTTTCGTAAGAAGTGTCCCAAAGCACCGTATTGATGATAAGTCACTGAAGGAATATTTCTATTGAGGACAGGATGACAACAATAAAGCAGTACTTGACACTATTGCTGGAGGTTCATATGGTGATTGTACATATGCACAGATTGTTGAAAAATTGGAGAGGATCTCTCGCAACAATAAAGCGTGGAGCACTAGAAGGTCAGATACTGGGAGAAAGACATTTGATGTTCATAATGCTACTGTTAACTCTGCCGATGATATTCGTGAGGAGATGGCTCAGATGAGGACAGAGTTGGGGTTGGTGTTGAAGCATGTGAGTGGAGAAGCAGAAAAGGTAAATGTTGTAAATTACTTAACTAGAACTCCACCACCAGTTGAGGAGTGTTACTATGAAGAGGACACTTATGCGGTGAACGATCAGACGGGGGGTTTTCGACCAAACGCCCAAGGATCCAACACGGCAAATTGGCGCCAAGGTCAAGGGAACCAAGGTCGGAACTATGGAAATTACAATCGAGAGGGTCACTATGTCCGAGATGGGAACTTCAATCGCGACAACAACTACAACAGGAACAGCTATGGCAACAGGAACGATCGGGTTGGACCCTATGTTCCCCTCAAAATCGGGAATCTGGCGCTAGGGAAGTTAGAGGTAATATGACGCGTATTGAAGATATGATGCAGAAGATGATGAGAAGGTTTGATGCTACTGATGAGAATGTGAAGGAGATGAGAAACGACTTATCTGGTATTGGTCAAAAGGTTGATGCCCATGCAGTGTCAATAAAGCATCTAGAGCAGCAGATGACACAGTTGTCTACTACAGTGAACCCGCGTCAACCTGGCACTCTTCCAAGCAACACCATCCAGAATCCAAAGAATGATGGACATTGTATGGCAATTACCACTCGAGGAGGTAAGCAAACCATAGATCCACCTATGCCGTCTGTGGTGGAAGTTGAGAATAGAAAAGAAGATGATGTGGTGAAAGTTAGAGAGGAGTCAGAGGTTGTGACAGAACAAGAAGTGGAGGTACCTCAGAAAGTGGTTCCCATACCTAGACCTCCACCACCTTTTCCTCAAAGGTTAGTGAAGAAGACTGAAGATGGGAAATATCGCAGGTTTATCACTATGTTGAAGCAGCTTTCTATCAATGTCCCTTTGATAGAAGCCTTGGAGCAAATGCCTGGATATGCAAAATTCATGAAAGATATGGTGACAAAGAAAAGGTCTGTGAGTTTTGAAGATGATGATAGATTGCAGCATTGTAGTGCTATTGCTACAAGATCTCTGGTGCAGAAGAAGGAAGACCCTGGTGCTTTCACGATCCCATGTACTATAGGGTTATTACACTTTGCTAAGGCATTGTGTGATCTTGGTGCTAGCATCAACCTCATGCCTTTATCTATTTACAAGAAGTTGGGTCTAGGGGATCCAAAGCCCACGGCGATGCGGTTACTGATGGCTGATCGGACTGTGAAGAGGCCCATAGGTGTGCTCCATGATGTTCTAGTGAAAGTAGAGTCTTTCATCTTTCCGGCAGATTTTGTGATCCTTGACTGTGAGGTTGATTTTGAGGTTCCCATCATCCTTGGGAGACCATTCCTTGCCACAGGGCGTGCGTTAGTTGATATGGAAAAAGGACAGATGAAGTTCAGACTGAACAATGAAGAAGCAACTTTCAATATCTGTAGATCCATGAAGCAGAATGGTGAGCTACAAACAATATCTGCTATAACTTACAGAGTGGAGAGTGGGTCAGAAGTGCAAATTGAAGAGCGATTAGGTGTTGAGGCACTAGCAGCAGTCATGATGAATTTTGATAGTGATGGTATTGAAGAATATGATGAGTTGGTAGCCGCACTTGAAAAGGGTGAATACCGCTCCAAACCAAAGAAGTATGAGCTAGACATGAAGAATCGCGAGTCCCCACCCACAAGACCATCAATTGTGGAGGCACCGAAATTGGAGCTTAAAGCTCTACCACCACACTTGAGGTATGTATATTTAGGCGAAAAGAATACTTTGCCGGTCATCATTGCAGCAGATTTGAATGCAAGGCAAGTAGAGTGTTTGGTGACTGTATTAAAGAAGTTCAAGCGAGCGATTGGGTGGACTATTGCAGATATTATTGGGATTCCCCCCGGTATCTGTTCTCACAAAATCCAACTCATGCCAGATCATAAGCCCAGTGTTGAGCACCAGAGAAGATTAAATCCACCTATGCAAGAGGTAGTCAAAAAGGAGATCATCAAGTGGCTGGATGCGGGAGTTATTTATCCCATCTCAGATAGTAATTGGGTATGTCCTGTGCAGTGTGTACCAAAGAAAGGTGGTATGACTGTGGTTCCAAATGAACGAAATGAGCTTGTTCCAATGAGGCCTGTCACTGGATGGAGAGTTTGCATGGATTATCGAAAGCTGAATGCGTGGACAGAGAAAGACCACTTTCCTATGCCATTCATGGACCAGATGTTAGATAGGCTTGCAGGCAAGGGTTGGTATTGTTTTCTTGATGGGTATTCGGGCTACAATCAAATTTCTATAGCTCCTGAAGACCAAGAGAAGACCACCTTCACTTGCCCATATGGGACTTTTGCTTTCAAACGGATGCCATTCGGATTGTGCAATGCTCCAGCGACCTTCTAGAGATGTATGATGTCGATATTTTCTGATATGGTGGAGGACACTATTGAAGTGTTCATGGATGATTTTTCAATTGTAGGTGATTCGTTTGATCATTGTCTAGAACATCTGGCCGAGGTGCTCAAAAGATGTGAAGACTACAACTTGGTGCTGAATTGGGAGAAATGTCATTTCATGGTAAAAGAAGGTATAGTGTTGGGTCATCGAATTTCAGAGAAAGGTATCGATATTGATAGAGCTAAAGTCGAGGTAATAGAAAAGCTTCCACCACCCATCTCTATAAAAGGTGTTAGAAGTTTTCTTGGGCATGCAGGTTTTTATAGGAGATTCATCAAAGATTTCTCAAAAATTGCACATCCCTTGTGCAAACTGCTCGAGAAGGAGAATAAGTTCTGCTTCGATGATGCTTGTCTTAGAGCATTTGGAGAGTTGAAGGAAAAGTTGGTTACAGCACCTATCATTATTTCACCAGATTAGGAACAACCGTTTGAGGTAATGTATGATGCGAGTGGAGTGGCGCTTGGTGTAGTATTGGGTCAAAGGCGTGAGAAAATTCTTCACCCCATTTACTATGCTAGCAAAGATCTGAATGTGGCCCAGAAGAATTATACAGTGACCGAATAAGAACTTCTTGCAGTGGTTTTTGCATTCGAAAAATTTCGTTCCTACTTGCTTGGTACTAAGGTCATCGTGCATACTGACCATTCTGCATTGAGGTATTTGATGGCAAAAAAGGATGCAAAACCACGATTGATTAGATGGGTATTGTTGCTGCAAGAGTTTGATTTTGTGGTAAAAGATAGAAAGGGAACCGAAAATCAAGTTGCCGACCACTTGTCCATATTAGAGGAAGAGGCCATGCTAAAGCTTGGAGATAGGGCTGAAATTAATGATGCTTTTCCAGATGAACAGGTATTGGCTGCTTCTAATGATTTGATTCCTTGGTTCGCAGACTTTGCTAATTATTTGGCAAGCGACATTGTGCCACCCAATTTGTCTTTTCACCAAAGAAAGAAATTTATGCATGATGTGAAGAAATTCTTTTTGGATGAACCTTATTTGTATCGTAGTTGTGCTGATGGGATTATTCGTCGTTGTGTGCCTGAGGTTGAAATGTTGAGTGTACTTGAAGCATGACATTCATCCCCCGTTGGTGGGCATCATAGTGGTATTTAGACTGCACATAAGATTTTACAGTGTGGATACTATTGGCCTACCATCCACCAAGATGCTCATGATTTCGCCAAGTCTTGTGATCGTTGCCAAAGAGATGGAGGGATTTCAAAGAGGCAAGAGCTCCCTATGAATCCCATACTGGTGATCGAATTGTTTGATGTATGGGGCATTGATTTCATGGGCCCATTTGTGAGTTCATATGGGATGAAGTATATTCTGGTCGTGGTTGATTATGTATCGAAGTGGGTGGAAGCAGAAGCACTCCCCAACAACGAAGGTAAAAGTGTCACTGCATTCTTGAAAAAGAATATCTTCTCCAGATTTGGTACACCGAGGTCCATTATTAGCGATAGAGGCTCTCACTTTTGTAATAAGTTGTTCAAAACACTACTTGAGAAATATGGTGTCCGTCACAATGTAGCCACTCCTTATCATCCATAGACTAGAGGTCAAGTTGAGGTGTCCAACAGAGAAATAAAGCAGATATTGGCGAAGACGGTGAACGCCAATCGAACGGATTGGTCAAGGAAGCTTGATGATGCTCTATGGGCATATCGCACTGCATACAAGACCCCCATAGGTATGTCGCCTTACCAACTTGTATATGGGAAGTCTTGTCATTTACCAGTAGAGCTAGAGCACAAGGCTATGTGGGCAATGAAGAAGTTAAATTTCGATTGGGGCACTGCATCTAATCAAAGGATGAATGACTTGAACGTGCTTGATGAATTTTGCCTAAACTCTTATGAAAGTTCAGTCTTATACAAAGAGAAGATGAAGAGGTATCATGATCAAAGAATTGAAAAGCGAGAATTTGTGGTTGGTGATCGTGTGCTGCTATTCAACTCTAGGTTGCGCTTGTTTCCAGGCAAACTCAAGTCCAAGTGGACTGGGCCATTTTTGCTCACAAAAGTGCTCTCGCATGGAGCGGTTGAGCTTGAAAATAAGTATGGAACAAAGTTTGTGGTGAACGGGCAAAGGATCAAGATCTATTTGGGAAATGCTGAAACTGTGCAAGAAGTGATCGAGGCCTGCAATCTTGATAAAGTCTGAGTAATCAAGATACCTGCGTCGTGCCGCGACGTTAAATCAAGCGCTGCTTGGGAGGCAACCCAAGATGTACAATCTAGCCAACAATAGGGTTCTATTTTCCATTACGTAGTTTAGCTTTCTTTGATTACTTGCGTCTCTGTATCAATGTAGGTAGGGGTTTCAGTATTTTAGTTCTTAGTGTTGGCTAGAAGTAATATAGGGTCCGTGTCTAAAAAGTGTCCAGAAAATGTAAAAAAATAGCCTATTGGTTGCTACATGTGCAAGTACACTATGCAAGAAATCTGCAGAAAATGGTCTGGTGCAGAGGTCTACGGACCCCATCGACGGTCCGTCGATTAATCCACGGACCGTCAATGGTGTCCGTAGATCCCAGGTAAGTCCCTGAAATTGTCCTAGTATAATTGTGATCTACGGCCCCAATCTACAGACCGTAGATCGACTCACAGACCGTAGACGGGGTCTCGTGAGTCCAAACCCTACAGTTGACTGACCCGACCCGGACCCCCATTACTTAAAACCCCCATTGTTTCAAATCATTTCCCTTCCCTCCATTACTCCCAAAACCGTTTCACCCACTCTTTAAACTCCCCAAATCACTCCATAACCACCACATAATATCCTCCCTTCCATATATTCCCTAAACCCCTTCCATACCATAGTCAACCCACTCCATAATCTGACAAACAGGGTCCGGTGTTTGGTCAGTGACGAAAAGGTTACTCCTTGGTCTTGCTAAATCATAGTATCACACGCAATCACCCCACTCCTTTTTGCTTGTAAGGTAATAGACTTTCTCTTCACTTTGAATTTCGATTCATAGGTTGAATTTAGAGGGTCGGGAGTGGGTCTTGACCTTAGGTAATTGTTAGATGAAATTGCATGATAAACTTGAATAGTACAATGCCCTTGGAACGATAGATAGTGATTGTATAGCATTAATAGTAATGTGTGTTTTTATGTGATCGTAAATACTATATGCTAGTTTCGACTTAGGGTTCCACATCTAGTCTAAATTGTTGGGTATAATAATCGGTCGGAATCTTAAGAATGATGAACTAGCATATTTTGAGTGTGTATATGCATGATTAGGTTGTGTTAATGTTGAAACCAAATGCCAAAAATGTATGATACCTGGCACTAATGGCTTCCACGATACCCCGTCTACGGACCGTAGATCCATCTACGGACCGTAGATGGGGTTCGTCATTAGAGGCACCTGCAAATTGTCACCAAGTGTAAAACCACGGAGGTGGACCACGGTCCGTAGATGGATCTACGGACCGTGCTGCACTTCCGTGGTTTCCATCTGCGACCTACATTTCCGACCCCCTGATCCACGTTAGATATCCACGGACCGTAGATCAGTCTACGGACCGTAGGTCTCCTCCGTGGATGACTTCTGTAGCATCTGTCATATTTTTTGTGGACTTAGTTTAGGGTCGTTACCAACTCTAAATAAGTTCTTGTACTGCATATGGTTAGTTTTGGCACTAATGACGTTCCTGCAGGTACGATGGCACCCAAGAAGATGGTCACCTACTCGAAACGGGGCAAGTCCAAATCGGTTGCCCCTAGCTTCCGGTTGATTAATAAGGACATCGAAAATGACTCTGACCCCGCATATGTGCCTCTCAACCCTAGGACCTCTCACGCAGCACCCAGGAGCACCCCCCGAAAGGTGATCCCCGACGTAGTCACTGTCTCCCAGTCTGATGAAGAGCACACACTGATCGGGTCACCAACTGGGGCTGCTTCCAGTTCGGAGGGACCTATGTCCGGATCCGAGTCTACCCATGCCTCAGGCTCCCAGTCTGCCCACTCTTCACAATCAGAGTCTGTCCATGCTACAGGTTCCAACACCAAATCGTCCACAGGGTCTGGAGAGAATGACCAAGCAGCCTCGTCTGATGAGGCAACTAGTTCAGAGGCCATTCCTGCACCAAGGAATGATGAACCCGCTCCGGTAGCAGGGGAGCTGAATAGGTGGTGTGTCTAGGGTCAATGGCAAATCTATCAGGACGCAAAGATGGTGAATGACAAACAAAAAATGGCCCAATTAATTCAAGAGGAGCGCAGAGTCCTCACGGGGAGCTTGCATACTGTGCCAGATATTCACCGGCTGTTCAAACTTCACGTGTGACTGGATGGCTCGAGACCCAGGGACGTATAGCGAGGAGATTGTCCGGGAGTTCTATGCTTTCTATGTTGCCACCCTCCGCGGGTCCATTTCCAAGCGGTCAAAGCCACTAGCTCAGGCCCCGCTCACTTCCACCTTGGTTCGAGGGTGTCTGGTGGACATATCACCCGCCACCATTAGCCGTTTTCTCTATGGTCCTACCACGGGCCACTCTTGGTCTCCTAACACGACAGAATTTGATTACTGCTGGGACATCGTACGGAGTGGCACTTTCCAGAGGATTGATGAGCAGCAAGAGGCTGTGATACTATGGCTGGCCAGGTACATTGCTACAGATGGCGAGCGAGCAGAATGGGTCGTTGCTCCACGGTTGGGCATCCGGAAGGCCACATTGAACTTCGTAGCAAAATTCTTCTGGCTGTTGGTACGCAACAGAGTGTCGCCCACAAAAGCTGACAATCAGGTCACTTGGGACAGAGCGGTGATGGTTGCTGCATTGGTGGCGGGAGTAGAGATCGACTTTGCCCGAATGCTGCTGGCAGAGATCCACGAGAGAGCTTTCAGGACCTCCACTACTTACCCTTTCCCCTGTCTGATATTTCACTTGTGCAGGGACTCTGGAGTGCCGATCTGGCATTGTGACAGGCTAGTCCACCCTACAGGGGCATTGAACATCGGCCTTATTCGGGATGACGCAAATGTGGCAGCACCTCGCAGTGAGCCCCAAATTGAGGTACCCCCCGGGCTCCGATCTTGCAGACACTGTGGGGTAGGCACAGGGCGGTGACCCCATTATCCCAGACCACACCGAAACTGTCCCAGGCTCCTCTTCTCAGGTAGCTAGTGTTGCTCCTAGTTCTTCCCGGTCCACACCACAGTTAGGAGCGACGGTTGTCCCGATGGCCAGAGTATAAAAGTTAGAGGCGCAGATGGCCACACTGCTGCATCACATCCAGCCTTGGATGCAAAAGTCGATTGCCGAGTCCGAGGCTAGATTGGAGCGCAGGATGGAGGGGATGATGGACCGTAAGGTCCTGGCGGTTAATAAGCGGCTTGACGCCTTTGAGTTGCGAGTCCTCGAGCGATCAGTCCCGGCTGCAGACTTATCCGCTTTGCAGGCTGACATAGCCAGCCTCCGGACTGATATTGATGCCATTCTTATTGCACCTTCAGTGGAGACTCAGGCTGCCCCTACTGCGCTGGCTGATGATACAATGCTAGATGCTCTATTCAGTGGCATCGCCGAGGAGGGTCCTGCACCGACACATGCCAAGGGCAAGCGGCATAGCTCTTATCGCACGGAGAAAGAGAAAGCTCAGAAAAGACAGCGTCGGCAGGAGAAGGAGGCTAGGAGGGCTTCGATCGCAGACGAAGAGTTGCGCCAGCAGAGGGTGCGTGAGAGAGCTGCAGGGGCATCAAGTTCTGCCCCAGTTGCAGAGGATCAGCCCATTTTGAGAGGCGTTGCGAGCACCACTGATGGTGCGGAGTGTTTGATAGAGAGCACTACTGAGGGTGCTAGGATTGCTGAGGTGGGCACTACAGATAGTGCCCCCACTGATGTTCCAGAGGGCTCCGGGAAACTGGATCCCCCTGCTTGTTGATGATTCGCCAGCGCTTTGCGCCACAGGTTTGCTTCACTCAAATCCATTCACTTTTACTGTCTATGTATGCATTGTGGACAATTGCATCTATTTTTGTTGGGGGTGGGGTAAATGGATTATGAATGATAGGGTGAAGCCTGAGTAACCCAACTTATGAATCCTCTCTTGGGGTTTTCTTGCCTGTGTTCTTTTACCCCAAGAGACTGTTTAATTTTTGTTGAACCGGCATGTCTTAGGATTGTGTGTGTAGAAGCATGATACAGAACGAAGCATGATAGCTTAGGAAAAATGATACCCGTCAGATTCTGGGTTGTATGCTAGAAGTAGGCTACGAGTTGTTAATTGTGTTGGCTCTGAGTATGACATAATAACAATCGACCTGATTGCATGATTAAACCTGAAACTTGAACTGGGTAATTTGATAATCTGATAATGAAACTTGTGCGAAGAGTGGGTGAGAATCATTGACTGTTCAAACAGTTTTGTGCAAAACTAGAACTTGCCCGGTAAGTCCTGCTAAGACAATTCAATCTAGAGGATAGGAAGTGATCATAGGCCGTTGTTCTGAAAAATCCATAAATTGCCTAGAAGGATTCAACCAAATGAAATAACTGTTCCCTTTGATCCAACTTTGAACCTAAAAATAAGCCGTTTCTTTCTAAAACCCCGAACTCACTTTCCCATAATCTACTATGTTGGCCCAGTCCCTCCTTGGACATGTGCACTTTGACTTAGGCCAAAAGCCTAAGTTGAGGGTGGCTAATGTAAAAAGTAACTTCAATCTTGGCCCTGACCTGACATCGGGTATTGTGCACCTCAACTAACGGAAAATCCATAAGTTAAGGGTGGCTATGAAAGAGGAAACTGAAAGAAAAATGGGGACAAAAAAAAATAAGTAAAAAATAATAAAAAATAAAAATAAAAGTAAAAAATGGGGGAAACGTAAGGAAATGATGTGAATTATTCAAAGAGAAAGGAGCAATAAAATAAAAAGAAATTGAGCTACAAAGTTTAAAGTCACTTCCGTGGTTGAAGAAAATCAAGGGAAAGCGGTAAAGCAATAATATGACAAAAATAGGGCAAAAAGAGGTTAAAAGCCTAGTGTAATGACAAGGAGGGCAGAAAGTCACTAAACAGTACCCAAATGTACCACACCTGACCCTGAGCCTACGTTACAAGCCAATAAAGTCCTATAGTGATCCTGGAGTCTAGTTTGAAGAGTCTGAGCAGTGAAAATAAGGGCAAGCTTATGGCAGTAAGCACTAACTGTATTTGAAATTACTTTTGAGCGTGTGTGTTGAATAAATCCTTGTACCATGAATGAAATCAAATTTTTGCTAAAAGAGGATTTCGTTTGAAGTAAGGGCACTAGTTCCATTGTTGGAAAGTTGGTACCTGGGTGACAGTGAGAAGGTGTATGTTGTGTGTCAGTTGGTTGGTCTGTGTCATGATGTGATCCACATGAGTTGGCTTGTGAGACCCGAACGACCTTTGAACATTGTCACGCTATCAAATATAGGATCACAATGTTAGTATGGTCGTTTAGACACCAAAATTACAGCAAACGGAGATGGGTCAATTTTTTAGTCGAAACGGGAATTGTGAGACCCGCACCGAACTGTCCGGATTTGACTCCACCAAAAGACCCAAAATAGTGCCCCCAACTAGTGTTCCAAAATGGAGCACAATTTGGGGCACAAAATGCAGCAAAACTCAACATGCAAAAAAACACACTTTAACTAACTTAAAAAGAAAGCATACAGCAAGCTAAACTCGAAATTTACAAAAATCAAAGGGTGCCCACCACTCCTTGAACACTCCACAATGTAGGCTCGATAATTTCTGACATGTGGGACTTCGAATCACCCAAAACTGAGCTAAAATAAGCAAGATATCACCAATTCAAGAAAGCCAAAAACAAGAACTCTAAAAAGGACTACAACAGTCTGGTTTATCATTATTTTTACCTCGAACAGCGTGCACCTGACAACTTCCAAACACTTTACAGAGAAGCCACCAAAAACACAAAGCTCTCGCACTTTGAATCGCCTTATTTGGCTGAAAAATGAGGGAGATATAAGCTTTTAAAGTTTTTAGAAATAGAGCTGATTTTTCTACATTAATACACTAGATTTTCAGCATTTTTTGAAAACTTAAAAACTCCAACGGGTAGTCCGAACTCGTTCGGAAACCCCGTGCACGCAAATGAGATATACCAAATTTGATATTTTGGACTCAATGGCGCAGTTAAAATTTCCATACGAGGTCATCTTGATAAAAAGTGAGTCCCACACCCAACATCCATTTTAAGTCAAAACCCACAAAAGGGCTCAGAAAAGTCTCAAAATCCTCGTGACACGAACGAAGGGTCAACCTAGACCAAATTCAACATTTCAAAGCTAACCGCGCGGACATAATTCTCATCCGAGCCCTTTTGCTCAGAATGTTGACTAAAGTCAAAATTAGGCTTAAACTTTAAAGTTAAACCACCTAATCGCACCAACTCACAATGAAAACCTCGGGAGTCATGTTGACAATGCTACTAGCCTAAAATGACCATTTCAGAGCTGATGGAATCATCAGAATTGAATTCAAATGTCATCTTCTTGAACTTTTGATCGAAAATGATCGTTCAAGGTTCATAAGCTCCAAAAATACTAAAACTCGTACAATAACCAAACAAACAACCAGGTGACTAAACAATTAGTCCCAGCAGGTCATAAATGACTTGGGGTCACTACACGAATGCTCTAAACAACACACAAAAGGAAAACCATAGAAATGAACAAGAGGGTCATTACAACATCCACTACTAAAAAGGACTTTCGTCCGCGAAGTAAGGGTCAAAAAGTACCTGAAGGCTCAAACAAGACAGGAAACTGCTCTCGCATCTCATGTTCGGTCTCCCAGGTAGCCTTCTCGACTAGACGATGCCTCGAATGGACCTTAACAGCAGGAATGGCTCTCGAGCGCAATCTTCTCACATATCTGGCTATAATGGCAACTGGCTCCTCTACAAATGTCAAACGGTCATCCAACTCAACTATATCATACTGGAGCACATGACACTCATCAGGAACATATAGACGCAACATCGAGACATGGAAAACCAGGTGGATGGCTGAAAATGCTGGAGGTAGAACCAACTCATAAGCAACTTCCCCAACTGTCTAGAGTATCACAAAAGGCCCAATGTACCTGGGGCTAAGCTTGTCCTGCCTCCCAAACCTCATCACGCCCTTCATGGGCAACACACAGAGGAATACCCTATCACTAATAGAGAATCTCAAAGGTCGACACCTCCGATCCGCATAACTCTGGTGCCTACTCTAAGCCGTCCCAAGTCTATCCTGAATCACTCTCACCTGGTCTAAAGCCTCATAAATCAAATCTATACCCCGTGGCCTAGGCTCTGTAGACTCAAACTAGCCCACCGGAGAGCGACAATGACTACCATACAACGCCTCGAACGAGGCCATATGAATACTAGAATGGTAGTTGTTATTTTACGCAAACTCTGCCAAAGGCAAGAATTGATCCCAATGACCACCAAACTCCAAAACACAAGTCTGAAGCATGTCCTCAAGGACATGGATAGTACGCTCCAACTGACCATCAGTCTGCGGATGGAAAGTTGTGCTAAGATCGACCCGAGTGCCCAACTTATCCTGAAAGGTCCTCTAAAAGCTAGATGTGAACTAATAACCCTGATATAATAGAAATTGGTACCTCATGAAGTCAAACCACCTCACGAATGTAGATACGATCCAACCTCTCGGCGCTAAATAAAGACTGGACAGGAAGGAATGTGCTGACTTGGTCAGTCGATCAACGATGACCCAAATCTAGCAACACCTCTAGAAGTTTGTGGTATAACGGCCATAAAATCCATGGTAATGCGATCCCACTTCCACTTTGAAATGGGTAATCTCTAAAACTCACCACTAGGCCACAAATGCTCGGGCTTTACCTACTGGCATCACAAGCAACGGGAAACATAGTCAGCAATATCTCTCCTGATGCCACTCCACCAATAATGCTTCCTCAAACCATGATACATCTTCACTGTGCCCAGATGGATAGAGTATCTAGACTCATGGGCCTCAAAAAGTATCAACCGTATAAAACCCCCAGCTCTTGGAACACAAATGCGATCTGCGAATCTCAACACTCCATTAGGATCTAAGGTAGCCTGACCACCATCACCCGCTAATACTTGATCTTTAAGGGCCACCAAGGCCTCATCCTCAAACTGGAAACCACGGATCCTATCAAGCAAAGAAGACTGAACTCCCATATAGGCCAAGACACGTCTAGAATCTGAGATATCCAACTGAACCATGCTATTGGCTAAGAACTAAATGTCCAAAGCCAATGGTCTCTCCTCAACGGATAAGAAGGCTAGACTACCCATACTCATCATCTTCCAGCTTAAGGCGTCAGCTACACATTCGCCTTGCCCAAATGATAGAGAATAGAGAGGTCGTAGTCCTTTAGGAGCTCAATCCAACAACGCTGCCTCAAATTAAGGTCCTCTGGCTCATGATGTATTGAAGACTCATGTGATCGGTATAGATCTAACATCAAACTCCATACAGGTAGTACCTCCAAATCTTAAGCGCAAAAACTACTACCACCAACTCCAAAATCACGGGTGGGGTAGTTGTGCTCGTGCAACTTAAGCTGCATCGACGCATAAGCAATAAATCGGCCTTGCTGCATCAATACATAACCCAAACCAATGTCGGATACATCACAATAAACCATGAAGCCCTCGCCCTCAACTGGAAGAGTCAATATATGAGCGATGGTCAATAACTCTTTGAGCCTCCAAAAGCTCGCCTCACTCCTCTAACCAAACAAAGGGAACATCAACACGAGTCAATCAGGTCAGAGGTTCTGCCAAGGTAGAGAAACCCTGCACAAACCTTTTGTAGTAGCCTGCTAGTCCGATGAAGCTCCGAATCTCAATAACTGAAGTGGGCCTAGCCCAATCACAAATAGACTCAATCTTCACCGGATCTACCATAATGCCCTTCTTGGACACAACGTGCCTCAAGAACGCTACAGAGTCTAACCAAAACTGGCACTTTCAAGACTTAGCATAAATTCGCTGATCTCTCAAAGTCTGGAGCACAACTCTCAAATGTTGCTCATGATCACCCCTGCTCCGTGAGTATATCAAAATGTCATCAATGAAGACTATAAAGAATGAATCAAGATAAGGCCTGAACACCCGCGTCATCATTCATCAAGTCCATAAAGAAAGTTAGGGCATTAGTCAACCCAAAGGACGTCACTAGGAACTCATAATGGCCATAACAGTTCCAAAATGCAGTCTTAAGGATGTCCACTACCCTAATCCTCAACTGATGGTAACCAGACCTCAATAAATCTTAGAGAGCACTGAGGCTCCCTGTAGTTGGTCAAATAGGTCATCAATCCTAGACAGAGGATACTGATTCTTCACCGTCACCTTATTCAGCTGCCTATAATCAATGCACATGTGCATCGTACTGTCTTTATTCTTTACAAAAAGAACGGGAGCACCCCAAGGTGATACACTAGGCTTGATGAATCCCTTACCCAAGAGATCTTGAAGCTGAACACTAAACTCCTTGAGCTCTCCAGGAGCCATTCGATATGGCAGAAAAGAAATAGGTTGAGTACTCGGCTCAAGCTCAATCGAAAAATCAACATCACGCTCTAGGGGTAGCTAGGTAAGTTGGTAGGAAACTTCTCGACACGTGGGACTTCGAATCACCCAAAACTGAGCTAAAATGAGCAATATATCACCAATTCAAGAAAGCCAAACATAAGAACTCAAAAAAGGGCTACAGCTTTCTGGTTTATCGCTATTTTTACCTCGAGCGATGTGTACCTGACAACTTCCGAACACTCTACAGTGAATCCACCACAAAGATGAAGCTCCCGCACTTCGAATCGCATTATTTGGCTGAGAATTGAGGGAGATATAAGCTTTTAAAGTTTTAGAAATTGAGCTGATTTTTCTGCATTAATACACCATATTTTCAGCATTTTTTGGAAACTTAAAAACTCCGACGGGTAGTCCGAACTCGTTCGGAACCCTGTGCACATAAACGAGATATGCAAACATACTAAATTCGATATTCTAGACTTAATGGCGTAGTCAAATTTTCCATAATAAGACATCTTGACAAAAAGTGGGTCCCACACCCAACCGTCATTTTAAGTCAAAAACTACAAAAGGGTTCGGAAAAATCTCGAAATCCTCGGGACACAAAAGAAGGGTCAATCTAGACCAAACTCGACATTCCGGACCTAACCACACTGACGAAATTCTCATCCGAGCCCGTTTTCTCAGACTGTTGACTAAAGTCAAACTTAGGCTTAAACTTTAAAGTTAAAACGCCTAATCGCACTGACTCATACTGAAAACCTCGGGAGTCATGTCGACAATGCTACTAGCCTATAATGACCATTTCGGAGTTGATGGAATCGTCAGAATTAGATTCAAATGTCATCTTCTTGAACTTTTAATCGAAAATGATCGTTCAAGGTTCATAAGCTGTAAAAATACTAAAACTCGCACAATAACCAAACGAACGACAAGGTGACCGAACTGTAAGTCCCAGCAAGTCATAAATGAATTGGGGTCGCTACACAAATGCTCTAAATGACACACAGAGGGCAAACCACAGAAATGACCAGGATGGTCATTACATTCTCTCCCTCGTTGTATTTCCCTTCTTTTGCAGGATTATGATGATGCTCACGCTTTTGAGTAGAGTATGTTTTTAGAAGATAAGAGTGTCAATCAGGCAAAAAAGGGTGTACTTGATCCATGTTCATGAAATTCCTTTTCATTTGACCCTAGTAATGAGTTAAATTGTTACATTTATGTAGTGATTCTTGGTCGAGATGACAAGCATAATTTGGATTAATTTATTGGCACCTTTCCCTATGATTGAAAGTCCTTCTTGAGGGTTTACAATCCACTTTAGGGGCCTACGTTGTGGAGAAGGGTAGTTTTCTAAACCCCTTTCTTGATTATATCTTTATGTATGATCATGTTGATTGTGCATCTTATGGGGATAGGAGCTATTTGTCAAAAGAAGGTGAAGTTTATCTTAAATTCGTCATGATGTCTTTGTGTGCTCCATCTTGTGATGTAATGAGTGCTAGGATCCTTGAACCTGGTTGTGATCTTGCATATAGGTACACCTTAGATGATCCCAGTGTGCATGACACTTTTCTCTACTATCTCTTTGCATATGATGAGTCTCTTATTTGTCTTAAAGGTGCATTGCATTTGGGTCGGGGTATCATTGAGGTCTATACTTGTTTGTATGACTCGATTATGTGGACCTATTATTATCTTGACCCCGGTGAATGTTTGGGAGTATTTGAGCTTGTAGAAGTGTCATATTTTGGGTGGTATTATCCTTTGATGTGAAGAATAGCCAATTTCCTTGTTCTCTATCTGTGGGCTTAATAATCATGATAATAGAGGATACTTGGTTGTTCCTTGAGTTTGAGTCTCTTTCGTGTAATGTTTTTTATGCTAACCATTGTACTAACCTTCATGCTATGAGGATATGTTTGTTGTTTGTACTTTACATGGTTTTGCAAGATTTGGATTCGAGGACGAGTCTCTTTTCAAGAAGGAGAGAATAATGCAATTCGGATTACACCAAGGCCGTTCACTCGAAGTCAATCCCGGGACCTTCAAAGAATGCAAGGTTTGCTCATGAAGTTAGACGTTTTTGAGTTTGTGTTGATGGCAAAGAAAGGGTTCCATGCCTTGAAGATCGCTTGGGGAAGTGAAGGGAAAACAGTTGAAGAAACTGCTACTTTAGGCGAGCAGGATCCATTCGGCGACTCGCCCAATTGCTTAGGCAAGGACCAGCTCGCCTAAAGTTCCAGAAGTCCCAAGAGAATGGGTCATCTCGCCAATCCAGTCGGCAACTCGCCGAGTCCCTTAGGCGAGGTCGACCCAGCTCGCCCATTTCCTATTTTGGGCCACTTTTGGGACTTTTTTGTAATAATTACCTAAAACAATAAATAGCTAATTTGGGTTCTCATTTTAGGTAGGCTATTTTGAATATTGATATTGTGAAACTCATGAATGAGTATTGAGAGCTTGGTACAGGCTTTGGTGGACTTTTGTTTAGAAACGTTGGTTTCAAGGTGAATTTATTTTCCTCAAGTCTTCGTAAGAGTTAGGTGCTTCTTGTAGGATTAACAGATTGAAGTCTTAAGGTTTAATATACCTTTTGGTTGTTTTCTATTTCCTCTTTTTGTGTCTATCTATCTATCTTTATTTCTTGTCTTTGATTTCCACACTTTCATTCGTAATTCGTAGTGATAATTACATCAAGTATCAATCAATATACTCGTATAATATCATTGACTAATGAGTAATTTCTGAATAAGAAATCTTAATGATACCAATACAGAATATATATATATATATATATACTGATTTAGTATTAATTAAGTGAAATTATCAGTCTTAATAATACCAATACAATATATAATTATTATTTTTTTGGCAATTAAAAGGAATTTTCATTACCAAATTGTTGTTCTTGTACAATATCAAAAACTACTCTGGCATGACAGCCAAGGAGTAATCAAAATACTTTCTCCTACTACATCTAACACCATAGTCAATCACCAAGCCTAGGAAACGAAGGATAAAAGTTCAGCCCTTCCAGTCTTTTTGCAATTTTTGGATAACGGAGTCCTCTGACAAACACCTCTTGTATGATTCTCCTTGTGATTGACAAGGATGTACTGCTCTTGGCTTGAAAATTTCTCTGATTTCTTTCTATCCAAATATGATATATTATTGATTTAGTATCAGTTAAGTGAAATTAATTTGGGGGGGGGGGGGGGNGGGGGGGTATATAGCGTAATTATTTAGTGTAGTAATAAATGTAAAAGGGTATATGTTTGTAATTATTTTATTTTTATGGGGTATTTGCTTAGTTTCCCATAAAATATACCATGCATTTTTATAACGAAACGCAACTCAAATAGAAGATTTTTTTTATTAATTGAGTTCTCAAATTGAAGATAAAAAATGGGGTATATAGCGTAATTATTTAGTGTGGTAATAAAGTAAAAGGGTATATGTTTGTAATTATTTTATTTTTATGGGGTATTTGCCTAGTTTTCCATAAAATATACCATGCATTTTTATAACGAAACGCAACTCAAATAGAAGATTTTTTTTTATTAATTGAGTTCTCAAATTGAAGATAAAAAATTAGACAAATTGTATTGGTGGAAAACAAATTATTTATAATGTTTATAATAAAATCATTAGGTTTAGGTTGAGCATGGCGACTGTGAATCCACTCAAACAAAAAATTGATAGTTACTTTTTAAAATTTTGCACACCCTTCCTAAAATGTTTGGCTCCGCCACTGCATCTTAGTTCAGTTCAAAATTAAATCAGACAAGTCTTAAATTGTGTAAAATCTCAAATAGTGATCCTCTCAATTTTTTCGCAAGTTCCTAATCAGATCGGAAACACATGACATAAGTTAGATTAATGGCTAAGATTTTATATACTAAAGCAAGATCCTAACTACATTTAGATACTAAATATGTTCTTATCAATTAATGAATATTCTCAATTATATCTCCGATTTATTTAATCTCTTTACTTCTTTTTCGTGCCCAACTAGATTAATGGCTGAGATTTAATATACTAAAGCAAGATCCTAACTATGATTTAGATACTAAATATGTTCTTATCAATTTATGAAGAGTCTCAATTATATCTCCGATATATTTAATCTCTTTACTTCTTTTTCGTGCCAAAACATATTTCTGCTGTAAAATAATTTGGCAACACCAAAAATAATGATCACAAAGAAATTCTTTGAGATTTTTACCACATAATTCAATTTCCTCAAGAAAATTGTTAAATAAAAAATCAGCACAATATGCCGGGGGGGCGGGGGGGGGGGCGGGTTTCTTAATGTATATGAATACGACACGACTTATATGCTATGATTGTGGAATTACTTAAATTTATAAGAGAAAATATATAAAATGTTCATATCTAAATCATGTTAGGGTCATATTTTAGTAGTAGGGCATCTCCAACCCTACACTCTATTTTACACTCCAAATATAAAGTTTTCTATTTTTTCAGACAACTAACTCAATTCTCTATTTTTTCTCTAAAAAGAATTTTTTTCTCTCTCCTCAATGTTACATTATTATTATTTCTATTTCATTCTTATTTCATAATATAAGTCTTTTATTTCTTTTTCCCAATAATTACTTTATATAATTGTCATGTGATATAAAATTTTATTTAATTTAAAATTATATTTTATTTCTGAATATATATATATATATATATATATATATATATATATATAAGAGTGAAATACAATTACATAAACATACCGGATTACTAAATTATTGTTGTGATAAATCTGAAAACGGCCTACCGGATTACTAAATATTGTTGTGATAAATTAATTATTATGTTATGTATTGTAGTTTATCTTGTATCTAAATTATTATGTTATGTATTGTATTGTTATCTTGTATTTAAATTGTCATACTAAGTATTGCATTTTTAAATTAAAATTTTCATCTTATCATTTTAATTTTGTGTATTCTTGATAGTGAAAATTAATAATAAAATCAAACTATATTATTGACGAAAATTAGGAAAAATTAAAAAACTATTAATTCGGGATGAAAGTAGTATATATTAAATAATGTATTTTTTAAAATATTATATTATATTTAAAAAGAATTATGAATATTAGATATTTAATTAATGACAATATGCAAAATAATATGTTAATTAGAAAGTAATAGATATAATAATAAAATATCCAAAAAGTGAAATAGAGAGTGTGAATAGTAGTTCTTCAAATTTGGAGAACTAGTGTTGTAGGGTTTGGAGTGCTTGTTCTCTATTTTACTCTCCAAATATAGAGAATGGAGAGTAAAATAGAGGTGGATTGGAGATGGTCTGAGTTAGTAATTACTCCTAACTTATGTCATGTGTCTCCTATCTAAGCAAGAACTTAGGCCAGGTGTCTCCCTTCGATCATTAGTTTTTACTCCTTACTTTTATTCCTTGTTGAATTAAAATTTAATGTGAGCTTCAATAAATTTTTGCTCTGAATTTATCTTTCCAGTGTTCTAATCGTATATATTAAGGTCGTTTGGTAAAGTGTATTAGGAGAAATAGTTCATGTATTATATGTTGTATTATTTAGTATTATGTTAGGTGCAATTTTTAGGCTTATGCATAACTAATACTTGTATTAGTTATACTGTATTAGTTATATACTCTATTTGGTATTATAGGGTGTATAACTAATACCTTTCATTTGGTGGTATTAGTAATACATAGAATTTAATATCATGAGATTAATATATGTAAAGATAAAAATACCTTTCAAATCCTTCTTATCATTTTGTTTATTTTCTTAGTTTTATGTTTTATATTTGTACTAGTAAATTTATTTAAATAAATTAGTTTACAAATTTTATTATTTAGAGAGAGTTGTTTGTTGCTAAATAAATCTAATACAAATCAGTACAATATATGACCACATGACGTTTGTGATCTTAATTGAATGTATTGTTTGGTCATATATATATATATATATATATGATTTTCTAATTATTTGTATTTTGAACAATTTATAAAATTGTATACAGAGTAAAACTACAACTTGCAATTTTTATGAGTAAACATAGATGGTTTATTCGATTTTACTACTGTTTAAGATGACAATTATTTACCCTCAAATAATTCAAGTGATATATCAAAATGAATAAAGAAAAAAAAGTTGCAAAGAAAATACACAGAGTCATAGAAAGTGGAGGGTATTTTTGTAAACAAACAATATTTTTAACTAAATATAGGAATACATATTATTTTTAACATATCAAACCAAATATTGTATAAGAAACAAGCCCAGCACTACTAATTTCGGCATTACTAAATACTAATACACCTTATTAAGTATTATTCTTATGCACTCTACGAAACGGCCCTAAACACACAATATTAAGTACAACAATACCCTATAATTTGTACTAAAAAACGATTAAAAATACTAAAGGTGAGGCAAACAATGGATAAAAAAAAATGATTTTTTGGCTAAACTTCAATTCCCTTCCATCTTTTTTGGGATTTCAGGCATACCATCATCCTTATAGCTAAATAGCATATCTGGCCAGAAGCCTGAATCAACTTTACCATTGATCATACCTGGGTCAAAGACCTCAGAAGTTTGGGTAGTTTTGTAGTTCAATAGACCTGTCATTAATTATGAGCTGAAATGAAGGCTGGAGATCCGAGACTTCTTCAAAGTTTCTATTTTATCTTTGGACAAAACCGCACTGAAGCCATGAAATTCATTATCATAGGAATGAAGAAACTTTGTAGCAGAACAGAAGGTTGGCCAGGATTGGCAATTTTGATCGAATCATTGCTGATGGCTAACAAAGACTTCAGGCATGGAGGACTTCTCCTGGTGAACAGTGTAAGTGATTCTCTATGCAATACAGAAGTCCTCCAGGCAATTTAGTCCACCCCATGATTGATCTTTGTCTGGTTTCTGGAACTATGCCACCACTAGTCAAACATGCATCATGCTTCAACAACCAACTGAAGCAACCCATTCCAGATCATATTCCATGGACATGCTTGTTACTTCCCAATCAAAGCAGTTTATTCTAAAATTCCCAATCCACTCACTTCCTGATCTACACTGGGCAACAGTTGCTTCAACTGCTTCCACTAACCTAAAAGATCTGGATACTTCAGCTCCAGGGGTGTGTGTCCTGACCATGCATCTTGTTGTTGTGGGAGCATGTTGGGCCTAGAAGACACCTAAAAAGATATTTATTTATTTTGAGCATAAAAGTTTGAGAACTCATGTAGGTCATTGTCAACTTGAAATGGAATGTGTATCACCAGGTTATGAAAGGAATTCGGAAGAACTCTTAGATACTTGATTTATACCTGCTGAAACATGGAACATAGCTGTCAATTGGGTATTAACATCTAAAATCTAGCAGATTATGCAAGAATACTGAGTATATATCCATACTAGCTGAAAAGAATGCGCAATCACCTGATGTTATTAAAGGCTTAGTGAAAAGTGAATGAATCCCATTTGCTTAGGATCAGAAAACACCTTCCCTTTTTTGTGACTTATATAGAGCCCAGGACGATCTCTTGATATGATACCCAAAACACTGTAGAAGGGAGTTGAGGAATTTTTCTTCAGAACGTATAGAGTTTACATATCTGTCCACCAAGCAATGACCTAGAAATTCATATCTTGCTCTCCGTAACCTACGTAGATGTTGTCAGATCTTGTTCTCCACCATCTTGTTTTTTCAGAAGGCTATGCTTTAATTTAAGCAACTTATGCAAAGTCTAGTTCGAATTCCACAATTATGTCCTACCAATAATCTTTACAAGAGCAAGATCCATTGGTAAAATGATGAAACCGGCTACGATCTCTAACCACTATCTCGCGATCAAAAACCTTAGATATTAGTTTAATGGCAAGGTGGCAATCAGCACAGACCCTCAAGTTCTTCACAATTCTAATAGGGGTCCCAGGCGGTGTACTAATCAACATGAATGCAATTGCAATTTTTTCACTATGGTAAGCCAAAGCAGTCTCCTTCTCCTCTTCCTCTATATCAGCAAGCACATTTGATGTATGAGGGACATAACCTTCCAATCTCAGCAATCTAGTCATTTCTCCAAGCATAGCATATATAGCCTCATTTTTAGGATGGGTCCTATCTCCCATAACAAATTCATGCACCCGATTTCCTAACTCAACAAGGCTATGCCCTGGGACTTTTTTCACCCCTTCTTTA
The DNA here is from genome assembly GCF_019186545.1 of Solanum stenotomum. Classification (NCBI taxonomy): domain Eukaryota; kingdom Viridiplantae; phylum Streptophyta; class Magnoliopsida; order Solanales; family Solanaceae; genus Solanum; species Solanum stenotomum. The sequence continues at coordinate 29,774,979 of NC_064291.1, forward strand.
AGCATAGTGGTCCTTAGTTGATGCACATCTGACCAACGCCTCTCGGCTGCATAAAGGTTTGAAAGGAGCACATAATCCCCAGAATGATTAGGTTCTAACAGCTTAAGGTGATTTCTAGTCATCTCTGCCAGAGCTAAATGACCATGTATTGAGCAGGCACCAAGTAATGTTCGCCAAATCACAGCATTGGGTTGCAATGGCATGTCTTTAATATACTTGTATGCCTTTTTGACTAAACCAGCCCTTCCTAACAAATCAACCATGCAGCCATAATGCTCAATTTTCGGCTTAATTCCAAACATTTTTTGCATCCTTTCGAAGTAAGCAAACCCTTTGTCCACCAAACCACAATGGCTACAGGCATACAAGACCCCGACGAATGTGATCTCAGTAGGCACAAATCCTTTTCTTTCCATTTCCTCGAAAAGCTCAATTGCTTTCTCACCAAAACCATTGACAGCCAAACCTACAATTAAAGATGTCCAAGACACTACACTATCCTCCTCCAACTCATGAAAAACTTGCTCTGCCTCTTTCACATTCCCACATTTAGCATAAAGATCCAAAAGTGCATTTGCAGCATGTAAATTCTTATCCAATCCCACCTTCAACATATACACATGCGCCCTTCTACCCAATGCTAACGCACCAAGCTCAGCTGAAGCAGTCAACAAACTGACCAAAGTAAACCCATCAGGCCTAGCACCTTCCAAAACCATTTTCCTAAAAAGGGTCAACGTCTCATTAGGTCGACTATTCAAAGCATACCCATTAATCACTGAATTCCATGCCACAAGATTCTTATCAGACATTTCCTCAAACACCTTGTGTGCTTTTTCAGCTTGACTAATTGCTCCATAAAAATGAACCAAAGAATTCTGAACAAACACCAACGATTCAAACCCATTTCTAATTGCAATGCAATGCACCTTTTCTCCTTCCCTAACACCAATCACCTTGGCAATAGCTTTTAGAAGAAAAGGGTATGTATGTGTGTCAGGGGCAACAGAATTAACACACATTTGGTTATGTATTTCAATTGCTGGATATGGATTTTCACTCTCAGCATAACCTCTAATCATTGTATTCCAAGTGAATATATTGGGAAATTGAATTTGATTAAAGATTTTTTGAGCATAACACATTGGACCCGAAAGAGAAACTAGAGTGAAAATCAAGTATTTGCCCATTTCTGGGCTTGATAAAGGGATGCGGCGCCTGATGGAAAATGCATGAACTTGCTTGAATTTGTAAGTTGAGGAAGCACATGAAAGCAAAAGGGCAATGCATTTCTTCACTATGTACGGTTTTGTGCTCTCTCCACTCATGTTATTATTGTTATTGTCACACTATGGTAGTTGCCAAATTATTTGTCCACAACTAATGATACTAACACTTCTAATTAACCTTCTACTCTGTCAAAACTTGCACATTATGTGTCGAGCCTTTACTTACTGTGTTAGCCCAAGTTCCATATCCTAGTTGTGTAAGTGAAAATGTTAGTTAGCCTATGTTTCTACTTGCCACGTTTAAATTTTGAGAGTCAAACCATTAATTTTTGACAATACTAAATAAAAAGTACAAGTCATATAAATAATCAATTTTTTTTAAATATACTATAAAAAAATATACGATCAAAGAAAAACTTATTCAAATCTCGAAATCTGAAGATGAAGGGAGAATTTCTTATAAATATATTTTATATAATATTTTGAATCTCTAATTTATTTTATTTTTTCAAAAAAGTTATGGTAGTCACTTTGGCACCAGGTTAATTTTTTTCTTATTAATACATGTGTTCTCATTAATAGATTTGTCATCCCTTATGCCTACCTTTCTTTACAATATTCTTCTTCTTGCTTTATTATTTATAACACGTTATCAATACGAATTTCTGCTCGAAACACTTTTTTGTGCAAATTATGAACTAAGGTCCGTTTATTCAATATCAGTCCAAAAGGCTCTAAAAGAGCCCAAAAAATAAGAGGAATTTTCGCATATAGCCATTCAAAAATAACCTAATTACGCTCCATAATTATAGCTTGCTAATTATAATTCGTAGCTACATGTTATAGGGAGGAGAGAGGCGAGTGAGACTGGGAGAGGGAGGAGAGAGGCAAGCGAGAGAGGGCTGAGAGTGGGAGAAAGGTGAATTGTATATGTATATCGGTTAGATAATTATATATTATACATATGTATTTGTATATTCTGGCGAGAGAGATTCGGAGAGGGAGGAGAGAGGCGAGCGAGACTGGGAGAAAGAGGAAAGAGGCGAGCGAGATTGGGAGAGGGAGGAGAGAGGCGAGCGAGAGAGGACAATAATTTGTATAATTCGCATCTCGTTTGTATAATTCACAGGTACATTTGTATAATTCGCATGTTTTTGTATAATTGAGTAATATAAAGTCTGAAATTATACAAATATAATAAAACTTAAAATAACGAATTGATACAAATATAAACATATGAACTTTAAATAATTATACAAATTATATTATACAAAATCCGAAAACTACACGTTTATACAAACTTTAAAAAGTTATACACAAAAAAATTGAATGTATATGATGACAAAACTGAAAAACCAAAGGAAATAATCGTCATATACAAATACAAACAATCATATACAAATACAAATCAAACAAAGAATTGTTAGTTGTGAATTATATAAATGTGGCGAATTATACATATACAAACGTGGCTAATTTTACAAACTCAAAGGCAGCCCACGTAATTAAGGGTTAATGTTAGTCGTGAGTAATAATTATAGCAAACTATAACTATGATGAGTGATTAAGTAGTATAAGTTTATTTAACCACATAATTTTCCCAAAAAATAAACTGGAAAGGAAAAAGGAAGCAAAAAATATTTACACATGAACTCGGTCCAAAAGTGACCAAGTTCAGATAGACTGCACACCTAAAAATAGGATTTCCTAATGAAAGCAACTTCAGCTTTGTCTCCTCCGCTGCCACCACCAAAATGTCGCTTCGCACCCTTCATAACAAAGACCGTCACCAGCTCGTCCTCTGGGTGATCAATATTCTTCACCGGTGATTCTCGATCTTCATCCTCAACTTGTAGAAGTAGCTATTTCATTTTTCATTCCTGATATTTGTTCAAAAATCCCGGGTTATGGGCATCCCAAATTTTCAGGTGTGTATTTCAGTGGAGGTTTAAGAGTTTGGGATAAACTCGAAAAGGGGTTAGAACTGGGTATTTAAGTTTTGTAGCTCACAGTAAGTTAATCCAGTTCTCCCATTTTTCTTTCATTATCTAGAGTGTGATAACTTTTTTGTTGAATCTACTTGATGTAGTGGATGAGAAAACTAACTTGCTCCCAGGTTCCTCCGTTTGAGCACTCAGTTGTGTACGAGTTGAGTCTTGCCAATTCAGTTTCAAAACCCCTTTTTTTTTTAATGGTGATCCTTTTAGTTTGGAATTTTTTTCTCTGCTTGATTGATGGTTATGTTAGTGAAGTAATCGGCTAGTTGATTAACTTCCCTGAAAATATGTTTGACTTGAATGTTGATCTGCTCATTAAATCTTTGATTTCCTCCATCCTCTCTATTAGCTCCCAGGGTATTTTGCATTCTCCAACAATCATCTTTTTGAGAGCTAGCGAAACAGTCTCCAGAATGATGTTGTTGAAGTTATGGAGAGTGCAAAACTGGATGGCATTCCAAATGGCCATCGACTAAGCTTCCAAGATAGTTGCAATTTAAATGTCCTTAATTTGCTTTGCGTAAAAGAGTTGTTCCCTGGATTGCCTTTGCTAGCCCCATATATATATATTGCACTTCACCCAACTAATCTTTGATAGGTTTCACTTCACAATATGATACTAATGAAGTGACGGTCTATAATGTTGTAGCATATCAACCATCCCTTACAAGTGGTTTGGAATCCTCCTCATCGAAGGGTACTTTACCATGATGAGTTGATTAAGGGATAAAAGTCTGAAAAATATCCAATTTTGGTCGGATTTAATGTTGCGATACTAAACTTTCATAAGGACCTATTACCTCCCTAGATTATTTAATACCGTATTTTTTATCCCCTGAATTATTTAATAGTGCATTTTAAAGGTATATATGCGCCCACGTGCACACATTACTATTTATAATTTTGCATTATTTTTTATGTCCACGTGGGCAAATATATATGTTTAAAATATGGTATTAAATAGTCTAGGGAGGTAGTAGGTCCTCATGAAAGTTTAGTATCGCAACAGCAAATTCGATCAAAGTTGAGATATTTTTCAGACCTTTATCCCGTTGATTAACTGCTAGCTGACATTGTTGATGTTGATACCCAATTTTGACCCTCTTTTCTTCAATTTACATTTTTTGAGCTTCTAATCTTGATTTCTAAATGAGTTCATTAGAAGTTTTTGCGCTTTATCTTTTTTAGGAGAACCTTTTTGAGTAATAATCTCAAGTTGAGGATGAGTTATGTTTTTAAACATATGAGAATGAGTTATATATTATTGGGAGTAGTATTGAGCACCAATATGGGGATGAGTTTAATTAGATAACTTAAAATCCTCATAAACCATGTATGTCAACATGGCTAAAGGGTCATTTTTTAGATGATTTTTTATTGATTTTAAGCATAACTTAGTGGACCCACTTAGTTGAGGATGTCCTATACCCCGACAAGGTATATGAAAGTTCTGGCAGCGTGGCAAGACGTTGCATCATCACGTAGCTCATAGTGATGGTTGTGGGTTAGAGAATCTTTCAAATAAAAGTAAAGAGTTTATTATTGTATTTTTATATACATCTGAGTTATTACTTACTTTTTTAAAAGTTTGATATATACATTGCATCTTTTATCATTGCTTTCATGTTGAGTTGAAACGAGGTGAGTATGTCTTCCTTTCTTCCAGTTCAAGTTTATGTTTATATTTCAGAGTTTTCCTTGCATGCTGATACATTCAATGTATTGATCTGACGCCATTTGGACTGCATTGTTTCATGATGGAGATACAAGTATTCAAGATCATCAACCGGTACTCTGTTGATCTAGTCATATTCCAGCTAGCTTTGGTGAGCCTCCTTGCTTTCCGGAGGGTTTCACATTGAGATTTTCAGTTTTATTTTGTTAGGATGTTGTGAATCTTATCCCGACTAACAACATAGTTATTAGAGGCTTCATAAACAGTAGTGTTTTGAGGAGTCTTTTCCATTTCCATTGTTAATGTTTAAGACTTGAGTTTCCTTCTTTAGCTAGTTGAATGTTTTCAAACATTCTTGAGCTTAATTATTTTAGGAGAGTTGACATATGTGAGGGGTGTACGAATATTTTTTCGTGTGACTGTGTAGCCTACTCACTCGAGTTGTCCACTGAGGAACCTTGTGTCTAGTACACCCACTCTTATTCTATCTAGGATAGAGCTAAACCAACACCTTTTATGGTACATGCATCATGTAAACTTAAGAGACTTAATATCATTGGTATATTAAGTTCATTAGTCAGTTTTATCCAAATGTCCAAGTGAGTTCACAATCCCGAGTGACTCTTATTATTTATGTGTGCATTATTGAAAATAGTTGTGCCAAAATATGGACCGTTTGTTCTAAATTAATTAAACTTTAGGATAGAGGATATTACTAACCCTTTTATAATGCATATAGCTACAGATCTTAAGCTTTGGCCTATGAAGATTGAGCCACGAGCATGTCATGAGACGAAAATGTGTAGATGCGATGGAGAACTTTATTATTTTATTTTATTTTACATGTAATAAAGCTTAAGTTTATTTTTGTACTTAATTTGGGTAATAGATTCATTTAATTAATTAAAGAGAAATGGCATGACATATTTTGAAACATTTATTTTTTAAATACATGTTAGGCCTACCTCTGGCATAAAGATGTCACCTATATATGGGACACATTATTTAATATACTTGTGTTACGTGCTTCATAAATATTTGCTAGCTTACTTGCTACGTGACTTATATGAAACATAATTTTAATTGATTATTACTAACATCATCTTTATTTATTTTTTGTTTTTAGAAGAGATAATTATTTGCCTTTATTTATTTATTATTTGATTACTTATGGCATCTTTAAAAAGTTTTATGTCATGTTTATACATTTTTCATTTCATATAATAATAATTTCTCCGTGCTTAACACACTTTAATGACTCTAGAGCATAATTATTTCAAGCTCGCGCAAGCTCTGGGTGTCCCAAATTAAAAAACTTGGGTGTTTAAACGTCTACCCTCTCAAGCTCTTCTAAATCCCTTCGGGTATAATCTTATTTTTCTAACCAGCAATATTTTTTCATTAGTTCCACCTTTCATAGAATCTATTTAGCATTTGATCTGCGTCATGAGAGTTTTACTTAAGCTCTAAAATTCTTCCACTTTATCATCAATCTTCACGCCATTTGTTGCTTCTTAAATTGGTAGATGCCCAAATATATTTGCGCAATCTATTAAATAGCACTTACCAATATTTATTCAATTTTTATCCCTCAAATGCAATACTTCCTCAATTCAAAATAATCGTGTCATTCTTATTAGGGTTTGACAACATTTATTCTTATGCACCCATTCTTCATTTGTGTATAAGGTCTTACCAAGTGATTCTTAATTGTTCTTAGGTATAAGTTTAATTCTTTAGTATAGAAATGATTTTGGATATAAATTAAGGTCACTAGAATTCCCTAGCACAACGTTGAGTTGAAAGTCTTCTTACCGATTGAGTTTCAATATGAGATTTTACTTGGGTCAACTTCAAATGATCATATCCCTCGGCACATAACGAATTAAGTGGCCCATGACCTATCAAATTAAAGGTCTATGAGTCCTATTTCCAACTCCACCAAGTTTGCTCTAGTTCAAGTTTAGAGTAAAAAGTTATGCTTGTTTTAGTATGGCCGTGTCAGATAGTTGAAGTTTTATGGATGATTATACGGCCTGTGAAGTGTTTCACGGACCGTGGAACCCAAAACGATTCGTGAATCCTTCCTTTTAGGGCACTTCATCAGTTTTTAAGTTAGGGTCGTTTTGTTCTTTCCCCTATGTGTTTGTTACCTAAGCTACGTCGTTTTAATCCCTATTTTAAGTCTAAACCACGATGTTTTACACCTAGTTAAGGGCTTAGAAGGTGTTAATCAGTTCTTTTAAATTCATTAACACTTCAAGTCTTTAGAGAAAGGTTTTAAGAGGAGAATAAGCTAGGGTTTTAAGCGTTCTTCGAATTTCATCGATTTTGCCAAGAACTTTGTTCTTTCAGGTACATAATACTATCATAATATTGGACTAGTTCGTCCTCACTCCCTACATCTACTTTCAAATCAGTAAAAGAGTAATTTAGGATTCTATCCTTAAATTTGAGTATTCTTGATATGAGTTGATGTTGAGTTCTAAGTTCTTGAGTTACTAATTGTTTTTTAATTATGTTCCTAATTATTGAATTTCTCTATGTTATGCATTGAGATTCTTGAGTTGATTGGTTCATATCTATATTTTAGCATGAACCCTATTAATTGAGTATTCTTAAGATGAGTCGTTGAGTTCTGAGTTCTTAAGGTCTGAGTATTGAGTTTTTCTATATTATTATTGAGATCCTTGAGTTGAGTTATTCATGCCTATATTTCAGCATGAACTCTATTTTGAGTTATAAATTTTGAGAATCTTATAAAGCAAACATTTTTTGTTTTAAACTGAATTTTTGAGAAAGTAAAGAGGAATTTGAGTAAGAGTTTTAACCAAGATTTGAGGAAGAGTATAAGGGAACTAAGTATTTCCCAAATGTTTCATTTTTACATGAATAAAGAGAGTACTCTTTTGAGAAAAGTAAAAGAGTTTAAAAAAAGATTGAGTACATAACAGTTACCTCTTAAAGAGGTCTTTTTGAGTAATTATCTCAACCCAGAGAAAGTATTTTTACATTGAGCAAAGCGAAACCTTGTTTTCTAAATGAGCAATGACTTCACAGATATTTTAGAGCAGTTACCTCTGTTAAGATGATAGTTTAAGTATTTATTTCAAACCAGATAAAGAGTATGTTTTTTTATATTTGAGCATGAGTATATATATTATTGGGAGTAGTATTGAGTACCGCTATGAGGATGAGTTTAGACAACTCAAAATCCTCATAAACAATGTCTTGCAAACATGGGTATAAGATCATACTTTTTAGATGAATAATTATTGCTTAGTGGATCCACTTTTGAGAGGTTTTATACCTCGACACGGTATAGGAACGTTATGGAAGCGTGGGCGAGACGTTGTATCATCACGTAGCTCATAGTGATGGTTGTTGGTTACAGAATCTCCCAATAGATTTAAAGTATATTTTAATATATCACATATTAAGTTGAGTTCAGAGATGAATAAGTATTTTGTAAAATTTTAAATGGTTTACCTGCTTTGTTTCTTTACATTCAGCTTGAGTATATCTTATCTATTGCAGTCCCTTCATTCAGTTATTTTCGCTTCGGCTATATTACATACACGTACATTCAAAATACTAATGTCATTCGACCTGCATCATTTTATGATGCAGATACAGGTGTTCAGGATTATCAAGCTTCGTTAAGATCACTCTATACTCCATCTAGCTTTTGGTTAGCCTCACTGCATTCCGGAGGACTTCACATTTACTTTCTAGTTAGTAGTTTTTGAGATGTCGTGCATCTTGTCCCGACATCCTTCGTTAATAGTACGAGGTGTCTCTTAGCATTTATTTTCTTGTAAGTTTTTTTAACAAACTATATTATTATTGAGTATTTTCCAGACTTTATGAAATCAATATTTGAGTTTAATTGATTTAATTCTATTTTGAGCCTATCATTGCTTGATTAAGTATTCTGCTAAGTAGTCAGCCATGCCAACGGTTCTCTTGGAGACAAGCAATGGTTCTCAAGTGTCGGTCACGTCCAGGGTGTAGCTGAAGGCGTGACTATGGTCAATCATCAAAGTGGTGAAACATAAACCTACGATGACACGTAGTTATGAGACTTGGGTTTCATAAACACGTGTCCTCTCGCTACTAAATAGTCTTCCCAAAATAACATATATTCATATAATGCTTATAGATATGAAAATCATGTATCTATTTGAATTATATGTGAGACTAAGCTCGAAAGTCATACCTAAAATAACCTAAATTTAGGTTGAAATTCTTATCATACTAGTTTTCTAGCTTAAAAGTCACAAAGGTTTGAATGACCATAAAAGTCATGCTAAAGTAGTATAATAATATTTTAAAACCAAAGTGAAAAAATGAAAACGTAAACTATTGAAGAAAAATCATAATTTCATAGAAACCCTAGCTTTGTTTCTAGTAATGCTGTGAATTTTTTGAGAATCAAAATACTTTAGTTATGAGAGTGAAGGATTTCTCTCATTGAAGCCTTACATGCTTGAGATTTGAAAGAAGAACTTGCTTGAAAGACTTGAAGCCCTAATGTATGCCTTGCTTATGTAGTTTCTGAGTTTGAGGGAGTTATGAGTGTAGGAATCGAGTCTTGAGCATGAAACCCCTTTTAGGATATGGGTAATTTTGTGGCTTAGACTTAGGAAAAGTGGGAAAAAAATTTAAAGAAACCCCAATTAAAAAGCTGTCAAAAACCTTCCCTGAGGCCATCTATGGTCCATGGTTTGATCTACAGGTTGTAGATCCCATCCATGGAAGTCAGACTAAGATTTTGAGTTTCTGAATTTCATTCTGTAGGCTAAAATTACGGCCTGTAATTGGGTTTACGAACCGTAATCATATCCATGGAAATCATACCCGAAAACAGGTTTCAGAACATCATTGTATGAGTCCAAATTATAGTCCATAGATGATTTTACAACCCGTAACTCGGTCCATAAGAATCAGACCAAAAAATTAAATTTCTGAAGTTTATTTTAAGATTTCATAGTACGGGTCATACTTCTATAACCCATAAATGAGGTTCTTTGTTATCAGAATCTAAAAATTCTGTTGTGGCAGTCTCTAATAAAAATGATCAGGACTTTTAACCCACACTACAAATGGTGCAAACTTGGTGTTATTGAAACATGACTCATATAACTTTAATTATAGTTCATGAGCCACCTAATTCATTATTTGATGAGAGATATAGTTTTTTGAAGTTAACCCTTTTATGAACTAATACGAAATATTTAGTTGGTAGGAAATTTTTGAACTAGACTTGGTAGTAGAGGGATCTTATGATCCTAAACCACTTTCAATATACTTCCCACACATAGGAATGAACCTTTACACATAAGCACAAGTAGGACATCACCTAATTCAAGCTTATATACTTACAACGAATGATTCAGATTTTAAGAATAAAGTCGTGACGTGTTACATCTAGTTTCACATTATATTGATACTATTGTTCCTAAGGTTAATGTCTTTGATGATTTCTTTTTCCAACAAGATATTTTTTGTTATGCTTCTTCATTTGACAAAGCAAGATTAATTTTGATATATTATCAATGACACGACCCCAATTAATCTCTCATGAAGCATTCTAGAAATATTCTAATCAATTAATGTACTCAAAATGATAGTCCTCAAGTCTATGAATTCCTGTACATTATTCTTTCTTGAAATCAAGTACAAAATTAGTATGTGTAATGAATTTGGACAACTCTTGCCCACAAAAGAAAGACCTCACTAATTTAGTAGTATCCTCTCCCACAATGTCCCCGTAACTGTGAAAAACTAATTTTGAGTGTAAGAATTATTATTAATTATTTCTTACTTATGGCCCAAGTTTACTTGTAACCCAAGTAATACCATAAATAATAATTAATAAGGAATAGATCTCGTCCGTTCATTGGTTAGTTGATGGATGTACCAGATTAAGTCATAACCTCTATACATTGGTCTTCCCTCCACCCATTAGGGTTATCACATATTCTCTACAATAATTCCATCGTTGATGTTTGTGGTAACATAAAGTTAGGGCAAGGAGGTAGAAATCGATTTATGACTAACGCTTCCGCTTCTCTTTGTGATGATGTATTCTGCATCAGGTATGTGCCCCTAACAATCTCTATGTAAGATTATCGTGTTTAAGATCCTGAAAGTATTTAATCTTACATGTGGCATCAGAGCCTGGATTGTTTGAACGAATAATCTTACATATATATGGAAATATTTATCATGTAACGCAATGGAATTCTGATACAATAATGTCAACGAATCAGTGCCTCAAACCTTTGTGTGTATGGAAAGGTTTTGTTTAAGACGTGTGTGATCTTAGCCCTTAAGTAAATAAATAAATAATAACTAATTTATTATTGAAAATTTGGTACATATATAAAGTCATGTGCATAAGTACCATTCTTCTGACGAATTTCCCACAAATTATTTCTTCTTGTTTTGAACAATTTGTGCACGTATTTTGCATATCCGCATACATTTATGATTTCCAACTTTATAAGTCTGCAAAATATTATGATCTCTGATGAGATATTGTGTAAGAATGTATGAATTTGTATACCATATAATAATTTTTCTATGACATAATTAATATGTTTTGTTTCAAATCATTCAATAAATTAAAGTGGTCGTTATACTAAGCAATAAATAATATGTGTGTATTTTTTGTGCAAAATAGTTTGTTAGTCACCAAAGTGGCCAAACTAGATAAATTGACGTCTACACATATCATGTTTATGATCACTTGATACATGTATTATGTTTCTATAGTTTGTTAGTCACCAAAGTGGCCAAACTAGAGAAATTAACGTCTACACATATCATGTTTATGATCACGTGATGCATTTATTATGTTTCTATAGTTTGTTAGTCACCAAAGTGACCAAACTAAAATGTATAAAATTATGCACATGCACAAAATTTTATGATATTATGTGTGCATTTGTATTTATATTGTTTGTTAGTCACCAAAGTGGCCAAACTAGTATGATTAAAAAAAATGTGCATTCATAAAATTGTCATTTATCTATGAAAGTTAATGAAATGCCTATATTGAAAATAAATAGATAAATTGACTTTCACTATTGCTAGAACTTAAGAATTTACCCAAAGGTGAATCAATCATTCTACGAATAGTGAAAATTATGAGGTAAATTAATCTTTTTAGTCAAACATATATTGTATATCCAAAGATATCGTATATGTTTGATTAAAATATATTCAATTACCTATTAAAGATAAAATTGGCATTTAAATTATGATGTCGTAGTATCTACCCAAAGGAGAATTACGATATATTTTTATCGCTTTACTGAATTCACATTAATTTCTGCTTTGTGAGCATGTATATCTATTTTGCAGTTATTCATCTTCATTTGCATGCTTCGTCTGTTACTGTGTTCCACTTAGGTGTAATGGATCTTGACTTGGCTCTGCTGAATGACAAACCTACTGCCATTACTAATAAGAGTAGTGAGGATGAGAAGTCTTTCATAAATCATGGGAACGCTCTAACAGATTAAGCCTTATGTTTATGCGAATGATTGTTGCTAACAACATTAAGAGTACTATTCCACAAATAAAAAGTGCCAGGGAATACCTGAAGTTTGTGAAAGAACGTTTTCGTTCTGATGATAAGTCTCTCGCTGGTACACTAATGGCTGAACTCACGACCATGAAGTTTGATGGGTCGCGTAGTATGCAAAATCATATCATCGAGATGACTAACATTGCAGCAAGACTTAGGACCTTGGGGATGAAATTGGATGACACCTTCTTGGTTTAGTTTATTCTAAACTCATTGCCTCTTGAGTATGGACCATTCCAAATTAACTATAACACTATTAAGGATAAGTGGGATGTTAGTGAATTGTCCAGTATGCTTACTCAAGAGGAGTCAAGACTTAAGAAACAATGAGGTCATTACATTAACCTAATAGGTCAAGGAGCTGATAAAGGACTTAAAGTGAAGGCCAACAAGTTTAAGAAAAAGAAAGCACCTGCTAAAGTTCCACAGGATACTCATAAGGAACTCAAGGATGATGTGTGTCATTTTTGTAAAAAGGAAGGACACTATCAGAAATATTGCCTGAAACGTAAAGCCTGACTTGAAAAGAAAGGTACATTTAGTGCTTTTGTATGTTTCAAATCAAATTTAGTAGAAATTCCTAATAATACTTGGTGGCTTGATTTTGGTGCAACTACTCATGTATCCACTATGTTGCAGGGATTCACTACGATCCAAATTACAAATCCAACTAAGGATTTCGTGTTCATGGGAAATCGCATGAAGGCTCAAATTGAAGGCATAGGGACTTATCGATTGTTCTTGGAGACTGGACATCACCTTGATCTATTACAGACTCTTTATGTTCCTTCAGTTTCTAGGAATTTGATTTCCCTTTCAAGACTTGATGTTTCTGGATTTGATTTTAAGTTTGGACATGAATGTTTCAATTTATATAAGAATACTATTTTTGTGGTTTTGGTGTTCTTATTGATGGTTTATATAGATTTAAACTCGATAATAATTTTTCTGACTCCCTGCTTACTATTCATCAAAATGTTGAAATTAAACGTAGTTCACTAAATGAAAGTTCTGATTATTTGTGACATAAACGTTTGGGCCATGTATCCAAAGAACGATTAAAAGGATTAGTAAAGAATGAAATTCTTCCGAAATTGAATTTTGCTGATCTTGATATATGTTTGGATTTCATTAAAGGAAAGAAAATCAAACATGCTAAGAAATGTGCCACAAGGAGCACTCAACTTCTTGAAATTATACACACTGATATTTGCGGACCCTTTGATGTTCCATCTTAAGGTGGAGAAAAATATTTTATCACCTTTATCGATGATTTTTCATGTTATGGATTTATCTATTTGTTGAAAGAAAAATCTCAAGCAGCAGACGCTCTAAAAGTGTACATTAATGAGGTTGAAAGACAATTAGATAGAGAGGTGAAAATCATTAGGTCAGATAGAGGTGGTGAATATTATGGAAAGTATAACGAATCCGAACAATGTCCAAATCCATTTGCAAAATTCCTTGAGAATGGTGAAGTTAGTGGGAGTATTGAACGACAAAGTGTGGAAATTAATGAGGTAAGGGTAAATATTTCATTGCCCATGAATGTACCTACTTCCGCACCAATCACAAATGTTGTTCCTCTTGTTGAAGAACACTTTAACAATGTTGAACAACATTTGGGTGAAACACTTCAAAAAGGAACTAACTCACAAGTATCTGACGCAAATGAACCACAAACAGTGCCATTAAGAAAATCGGCCATTTCAGATGATTTTGTGATTTATTTACAAGAGTCAGATTTTGACATTGGAATTAATAAAGATCCGGTTTCATTTTCACAGGCCATAGAAAGCACTGAATCTAATAAATGGATTGATGTTATAATGAAGAGTTAAAATCCATGGAATACAATAAAGTTTGGGATCTTGTTGAATTACCAGAAAATTCTAAAAGAATCAGGTGTAGATCAGTCTTCAAGACCAAATGCGATTCTAATGGTAATATTGAATGATATAAAGCCAGACTTGTTGCCAAGGGATACACTAAAAAGGAGGCATTGATTATAAAGAGACCTTTCACCAGTCTCAAAGAAAGACTCATTAAGAATTGTTTTGGCCTTGGTAGCTCATTATGATTTAGAGTTACATCAAATGGATGTGAAAACTGTCTTTCTTAATGGAGACCTTGATGAGGATGTTTATATGGACCAACCAGAGGGTTTCAAAATTAAAGAAAAGATCAAATGGTGTGTAAGCTAAAGAAGTCAATAGATGGACTCAAACAAGCCTCACGATAATGATATATAAAGTTTAATGATACCATATCATCTTTTGGATTTAAGGAGATTACCGTTGATCGGTGTATATACCAAAAGATTAGTGGGAGTAAGTTTGTATTTTCAGTATGTTGATGACATTTTACTTGCTGCTAATGATTTAGGCATATTGCGTGAGACGAAAGATTTTCTCTCTATGAACTTTGAAATGAAAGATATGGGCGAGGCATCATATGTGGTAGGGATAGAAAATATTTCGTGATAGATCACAAGGATTATTGGGACTGTCTCAAAAAGGTTATATCGAAAGAGTTCTAGAGAGATTTAACATGAATAATTAAGAATAGTTCCTATTCAAAATAATGAGACAAATTTAATCTCATGCAATGCCCAAAGAATGATGTAGAATGAAAAGAAATGAAATCAATTCCTTCATCTTCTATTGTTGGAAGTTTGATGTATGTTCAAACTTGCACAAGACCAGATATTAGTTTTGCGATCGGAATGCTATGAGTATATTAAAGTAATCCTGGAATGGATTAATGAAAAAACTGCAAAGAAAGTTTGTGACATGTTATGAAGCCACAATTCATGCATTATGGCTGCGGAACTTCATTTCAGGACTTGAGGTTGTCGACACCATTATGAAGCCGCTAAAAATTTATTGTAATAATGCTGCAACAATATTCTTCTCCAAGAACGATAAGTACTCCAAATGTGCCAAACATATGGAATTAAAATACTTTACTGTTAAGGAAGAAGTTCAGAAACAAATCGTGTTACTTGAGAATATTAGAACTGATCTCATGATTGTAGATCCGTTAACAAAAGGCTTACAACCAAAGACATTTAAAGAACATGTTCAAAGAATGGGTCTTGGTTGTACGTATGATTGATATATTTATGATGTTTTTACACTCTGAGCTCAAATTATGTGTTTCTGATATACATTAATGAATTTCTTATTTCTCATAATGGTGTATACATTATTGTTTTGAGATATTACGAGATAAGTCTCTATGAGACGTTATTGTGGACCATAATGTTATATGTTTTTATAGCTTATGAACCTAGTATAATGAGTTGCTAATATAGTAGTATATGGAAGGAAGTATGCAGCTTAAAATTTATGTACAACCGCCATAACTCGCATTAGTAGTTTGTTATATTGTGGTATGTATGATGGACATTATAGAAGAAATTTATTACATGTGCCACTAATATGAAATATTAATGTTATATGGTCATTGGGCCAAGTGGGAGAATGTAAGAATTATTATTAATTATTTCTTAATTATGGCCCACGTTAGGAATAGATCTCGTCCGTACATTAGTTACTTGATGGACGTACCAGATTAAGTCATAATCTCTATAAATTAGTCATCCCTCCACCCATTAGGGTTATCACATATTCTCTACAATAATTCCATCGCTAACAGTTGTGGTAACATAAAGTTTGGGCAAGGAGGTAGAAACCAATTTACGACTAACGCTTCCGCTTCTCTCTGTGATGGTGTCTTCCGCATCAAATATGTGCCCCTAATAATTTCTATGTAAGATTATCGTGTTCAAGATCCTGAAAGTATTTAATCTTATACTGAGAAGCCATCAGTGCCACTATCACTATCCTCATTGAGCTCAAAAACCACCTCTTCTACTTCCTCCAGGATGGGCAATTTAATTATATCCTTATTTTGATCCTTTGTAATCACCTGTAGGATGTTCTGGAGCATGGAGAAGTCATGATTAAAAACCTTTTCAGTGAATTGCTTTGAGAAAATATCAACAACTTCCTCTCCTATTTGTTGTTTGGTGGTTACAAAATCTCCCTATATATATGGTTTATCTGAGTTGGGTGGAATTTTTTCCTTCTTCCTTTGACATAGAAGTGAAAGAATTTAGTATTTCTGTGTCCTTCTGAAAACCACCTCATCCCCGATTTTCTGCTACCAATATTCTTTCTATAATAGTTGTTATTAAATGAATTTCCAATTAAGCCTCTTTAACCATTATCACATCATCCAAAGTGGCTAGTTGTTGGAAAATATTGTCGAACACCTCCTTACTCTATCTAGTCAGGGCTATGTTTACTTCTTTGAGTTTAAACTAAAATTTCATGATAGAGCTTTCCACAAAATCAGTGTTTCAATTCTCTTACACTATTCCTTTAAATTGATGTTGTTTGGCTCAAAAGTTTAGGAATCTAAATGGTCTGACGGTAGGTTCTTCTTCAGAAGTAAATATTATATGCAATGTGCCATGATTTGACCCTTGCGTAATGAGATGGTGAACCTTGCTTGAAGGGAAACTCTCTATGAAGGCTTGATTTATCAAGATTTTGTCCGGTCTTTTGAAAATATACCCGTCTTCTGTCCTCCCATTCCACTGGTGTATCTGTTTCAATCACTTTAATATATGCTAATGCACAACTATTGATGCAGAAGGCAAAGTTAGTTGCCTTATTCTAGGTAACCACAATCCCCCTAGCTAACTTCTCCTCTTCACTTAGTATCATAATTGAGATCTTCACCACCTATGGTTCTTGAACTTCTTCTGCAATATATACCATTTCTTCCCATAATTCATGTTTTTTTTCAAGTCAAATTTTTAATGCTATTGTTGGGGTTTGATGAAAACCTACATGATTTGTGATTGTCAATTGATAAATAGTAGTCATTACCTTGAATATAACTTACCCATTAAGAATTAACCAATTTTAGCAATTGCTAATACCCAATCTGTAGAATTATAATCCATGCTAGCACACTCTTAAGGACCCGTTTGGCCATAGATTTCCAAGTAAAGTTTGGAAATTTTTTTTGGCAAATAGTGTTTGTCCATACAATTTGTCATTATTTGGCAAATACTTTTGGCAAGTAACCCAAATTCTCAAATACTAGAAAAAATTAGTATTTGGGCCAAATTTCATTATTTGTGATCTTTTAAAAATTCAAATTCTACACCAAATTTTTATCTTTTACAAAAACACACTCTATAGTAGTTGTTTGTACTATATTACATAAATTTTTACGTGAACACTAAAGTAGTAATGAAATATTCACTTGAAAGTGATGATATGGTTGTTGGTGAAAATGAAGATCAATCGGCTTAGGATAACAAAGTTAGGTGCTTTGTCAATTGTATGAAATGATGCTTGGTGCACTCACTCCAAACTACCACATTGCTCTAGTGTAACGGACACTACTTGTTATTTGTTGCAACGAAGATTCAATTGACTTGTAATATAAACTTATGGTTATTTTTTATAGTTTTTAAAACTTATGAGTATAAATCATATTTTTTCTAAAAAAGTAAAATATGTTTTCTAAATACTATGACCAGACACATGTGGAAATTTCGCCTAAATTTTCGCCCAAATAATATTTGCCAAAAATATTTAAAAATCTGTGGCCAAATGCTAGCTAAGAGTCCCCAATTACTTGTGAACATCCCTTGTTTAAGGCTTTGCGTTCGAGAACTTGTTACAACATATCAAGCGTTCAAATTTGTAATTGAATCGTCATCAATTTGAATCGTCATCCCCCCCCCCCCCNCCCCCAAATTGGATCAACGTACAAATCCATAGTGAAATAGAATACATCATAGGGTGAATTACTATCATCCATTCCATGTGAGATCAACCCCATCTCTTCGTTGGGCTTTATATTGCATATGTTTGTTTACACATCGAATTATAAGTGTGTAGTTGACTGTTATCAAATACTTACAAATCATTACACCCAGAATCCTATACACCTTGTAACTCCTCTATTACAAGACACAAA
Source organism: Solanum stenotomum (assembly GCF_019186545.1). Classification (NCBI taxonomy): domain Eukaryota; kingdom Viridiplantae; phylum Streptophyta; class Magnoliopsida; order Solanales; family Solanaceae; genus Solanum; species Solanum stenotomum. The sequence goes on from NC_064291.1 coordinate 29,793,483, forward strand.
ACAATAACTCTATTGGCTACTATATCAACTACTTCTAGCTAATACAGACTTCAACAACACAACTTGGCTAACTCTAGCCACAAACTCACTCAACAATAACAACAGATGAGATGATTTATGATCCTTTATATCATAGGATTAGATCTACAATATGAACAAGAATTGAAGGTGCTACAACACTCGATCAGGTCCCTTGTTATGTATGTTAGCAGTTCTTCCTTGAGAGTGGCTTTTGCTTTTTAATAATTCTAATTGCAAAAATTAGGTTTAATCTTGTCAACATGTTCTCTTTAAAGAGTGACAAAAACTGTAACACCCCAGAAAATTTTCGAACTAAGACCCGAACCTTTCTTCATAGTGGGTGAGATTTTTGCAAGGAATTAAAAATTTCTTAAGTGTTAAGGTTATTAGATGTAGCACCTTGAGTTCCAAAAAGAATTAAATTGGAAATAGCAAAATCTGAAATTTTGCAAGTTAAGCTAAGTATGAGTTTTGGGTCGACTTCAAACGACCATAACTCATAGCTCAGGATGATTAAGTTGTACTACCATATACCGTAGGGAAGATATTTGAATTATCTTTCCAACGCCGCCAAGTTTGCTAAGTTTCGAGGTCGGATGAGTGAGATATGGCCTTTTGAAGTTAGGCTGTCCATTTAAGGAAAGTCAAAATCGGGTTTTAGAGGGGTATTTTGGTCTTTTCCTTATCCAAACAGATTTAATTCGTTTTTAGTAATATTTTAGGGGTCTAATCTGATTAGGTTCAGTTTTATAATTCTAAAATACACCTAGGGTTTTAGTTGAGAGTTCAAGAAGAGAAAAGAGGAGAAAAGAGGAGAGGATCAAGCGTTCGTCGAGATTCTTGCATCTTGTTGCGGATTTTCGCCATGGGTTTAATCCCTAAGAGGTATGTAAGCTTCCATAGTGTTGGGTTCTTTCACCCACACGCCAATCATGATTTATTCAGCGTAATTTCGTTCTTGAAATTTATGGATTTAAGTTCTTGATGAGTTCTTGAAGTTTATTAAGTTTTGAAGTAAGATTCTGCTTAGGTCAACTTTAAACGACCATATCTCTTAGAATATTAAGAGTTACGTGAGCCATAACCTATCCAATTAAAGGTAATTGAATCTACTTTCCAACCCCACCAATTTCACGTCAATCCAATATCTGAGTAAAAAGTTATGACTATTTTAGTAACCTATACAGTGCTGTTACGAATTAGCCGACGGGAAAATATTGAAAATAATCGGTTTTTGTCTTTTTACCTCCAAGAAAACCATCAACGAATTTCTTGACTAATAAAAAGCTCAAAACAATCAGATTTTCATCTTCACTCATGAAAATCATAATTTTTGGCTATAGAGATTTTAAGAAACTAACTCGAGAATCTCAAGAAAGGTCTTCTTGATTGTTTACCTTCAAGCTAGGGTTTCAAGGCTTCTAATCAAGTTCTTCTTCAAGATTCTTAAAGATTCTTCAAGATTCTTCAATAATCTTGTTCTTCTAGGTATGTAAGGCTATCATAGTGTTGGACTAGTTCGTCCTCACACCCTACATCTACTTTCAGATCAGTAAAAGAGTAATCTAGGAAACTTTCCCTAGATTTGAGTATTCTTGAGATAAGTTGATTTTGAGTTCTTGAATTCACGTTTCTTTTAAAAGTTATATTCCTAATTATCGAATAGCTATATTGTTATTGAGATCCTTCATATCATGAATCATAACTCTTGAATTCATAATTCAAATTCAAGAGAGAGTTAAGAGTAGAGTTCAAGGAAGCCTTTGAGTTCAATTGTGAATCCTTTGAGATCAACTATCGATTTGAACTAAGTTTTGAGGAAGTAAGTCAGAGAATGAGAAGAGTCACATACATGAGTTTCATAATGTTATGTAGACCTACGAGTCAAGTCGTTCATGCCCATAAATTCCGCATGAACTCCAGAAGTTGAGTATCTTTGAGAGGAGTAGTATCTTCAAGTTCTAAGTCTTGAGTATTGAGTTCCTAATCCCCTTTGAGATTATATTTCTAAGCATGGGACTATTACATGTTACCCATAAAGTCTTTGAGTTGAATTGTTCATGCCCATAATTCCGCATGAATCCTATAAGTCGAGCAGTCTTGAGAAGAGAAGTATCTTTGAGTCTTTGAGTTGAGTCGTTCATGCTTATAATTCCGCACGAACCCTCTGAGTTGAGCATTCTTGAAATTAGTAATATCATTGAAGTTCTTGAGTTCCAAGTATTTGAGTTCTATCTATGGTTATTGAAAACCTTGCATTGAGTAGTTCATGTCCATAATTCGGTATGAACCATATTTTAAGAAGTCTTTTACAAACGTTTTAACTTTGTTTTAAGACTTAAGTTTTGAGTTCAGTAAAGAGTAAAGAGTAAAGTTTGAAGTCTTTTTCTTCAAAAGTATATGGGGACTAAGTATTCCCAAAGAGTTTATAAATGTTTTCACATTTAAATAAGAACGGAAACTGAGATTTCCAAAGGGCCTTCGGGCTAGTTTTCAGAAAAGAGTAATAGCTTTCTAAATGAAGCAAGCAGGGAAACTGAGATTTCCAAGATAGCCTTTGAGCTAAGTTTTTGAGCAATTATCTCAAATCAGCAGAAAGAAGTATGTTTTTAAAACATAAGAGCTAGTATATTTTTGGGAGTAGTATTGAGCACCGATATGGGGGAGAGTTTAGACAACTCACAGCCTCCATAAACCATGTAGCCACCATGGGTAGAAAAGGGTCATACTTTTTAGATGAACCTTTTTCGAAATAGACTAGTGGATCCATTAGGCAGTTCAGGTTCTATACCTTTGGCCGGGTATAGGATGCGCTGGCAGCGTGAGGTAGATCGCTGTATCATCACTATAGCTCTTATGTGATGGTTGTCGGTTAGAGAAACTCCCACAGAAGTTATTGTATTTTTATATACATCAGTTTATTGTATTTTTATATACATTTCAGAGTTATGTTGTATCCTTGCATACACACAGATTTGACAGCATGTTTTTAAACAGTTTGTTTCTTTATATTGCACTTGTTTTAAATTGCTTTATAATGAAATGAGTTCAGTCATATTTAGTTGAGTATTCAAAGTTGAGTATCCAGAGTTGAGTATCCAGAGTCGAATATCATATCCTTGAGTTGAGTATCTAATCTCGGAGTTGAGTATCTTATAATCCTTAAGTACTTTTGAGTTGAGTAAGTTTGAGTAGATTTGAGTACCCTTGAGTATTCCTTGAGTTGAGTAAGTTTGAGAAGAGGTAAGTATGTTTCATTTCTATCAAGTTTCAAGCTTACGTTTATGTTTTAGAATTCCTCTTACATGCTCGTACATTCCACGTACTGAGCCATTTGGCCTGCATCTTCTCATGATGCAGACACAGGTATTCAGGATCATCAACAGGAGGTTCGTTGATACATCCGAGAGTTCGAGTTAGCTATGGTGAGCCTCCTTGCTTTCGGAGGATTTCATTTACCTTTCAGTTATATCAGTTGTTAGGATGTCGTGGGTCTTGTCCTGACTTCCATCTTTATAAGTTAGAGGCTTCATAGATAGTCAGTATAGTTGAGAAGTCTGTATTATTCATTTATTTTATTAATGTTTTAAAGACTTAAGTTGCCTATTTTATGGCGAGTTGAATAATTTATTCTATTCGGAGTTTTCTTTTGAGTTAAAGCTTTCTATTTAAGTTTTATGAACTTTTATTTCAGTTTTTAAGCTTTGTATGCTTGAATCAGTTTTTCGCTTGTAGTCAGCCAGGATGAGGGTTTGCTTGGGGACTAGCAATGGTCTTTGAGTGCCGGCCACGTCCAGGGTATAGGCTCGGCTCGTGACAAAAACCTAGGAGCAACGCCATTGGTCGAGGACTGTTGTCCTTTCCTTCCATCTGCTACAGTGCCCACCAACTACTGCAGACACCTTTGCTAGATCCCTCAGCGGACCAAGTCCCGTTGCACCATAGTTTCTTAATTCATCAAAATAAAGAATACAACAGGTGTGCAATGAAATAATCGAAGCTTTTGTGACATACATTGTCTTCAAAACAATATTATAAGATTTAAAGGTAGGAAAATGTCAATCTATCTGGTAGATGCTGCTGATTCGAATTTTATGGTAGATGTTGTAATCATTTGAAATAATATGCATAAAGGTATGACTAAACATTGGTATGATATCTAATAACTGATGGACTAAACCATTTATCTTCTTATCTTTCGAAATATATAGATAGACAGAAATTATAAAGTTAAAAGAGTCTAAAATTAACAAGCTATGATTTATGACATAGAGTATTTTTGTCAACATTTAAGTATGATCAGTCAGGGGGATTTCTTTTAGATGTTTTGCAGTAGAGCTGCATGAGATTTTTAGTGCAATTATCCAAGTTATGTAGCTCTCAACACAGGTCGAATCCATCTCGTTTCAACCTATATACATTATTTGTCATCTATAAATTAATGAGACAGAGTAGCTAGCCGTAACAAATATTCTTTCAAATAATTGTAACTTTCTCCGCAAAGTTATTACAAGTCTAGAGGTCGGATCAGATTGTTGATTACAATAGATGTTCGTTCAAGTTGATTCATATCCTAGAACTGCAAAAATTGTTCTGCATGCTTTATTTCCACGTACGTCCATCTCTCTGAATGTCATAATATACTTATTTTTACAAGTTGGATCCCTAAGCATTTTTACAACTCTTGATGCATGCATTACTCTGTCTTCTGTTCTGCACTTCTTTCTGAAATTTCCAGTTTCTGATATGAGAATAATCCTCTAAATAAATGAAATAGCCTGTATTGGCAGTTACCAACACCACACCCATTATTCTCGTCCTCCGAACTGTTGTCTTCATCATCTTGGTGATCATTATACTCTTTTTCACCTTTCAGCTCTTCCTCATCAAAATCATTCGATCTGCAGATTGAGTAGGTGTTCCAACAATATTATTAGCTCAAATGCAAATCTAGAGGAAAAACAATAGTTGAATTTATGAAAAACAACTATATCCACGTAAAATGATGAGTAGGGGTGTGCATCGGTCGGTTCGGTTCGGTTTTAGGTGTTATTGGTTCGGTTTATCGGTTTTCGGTTTGTAAATACTTCAAACCGATAACCCAATAACATATTTCTTATCGGTTTTTGGTTAATCGGTTTATGGTACTTAACGGTTCGGTTTTCGGTTTAACCAATAAGAAAATACTCATATATATTATATATACGATAAGAAAATTTTCAAATAAACCATATGATTTTTCCAGCATTTGGCATGAAAGTAATAATCATAGAAGTAACAATCATTTTTCTTGCAAGTTTAGACACTAGACACATTCAAAGGAAAAAGTGTGAAAGTAACAATCGTTTAACCATTAACAAAAAGTGTGAAAGTAACAATCGTTTAACCATTAACAATAAGACTAGTAAATTTAGTATAGTCTTATTGGGTTATCGGTTTAACCATTAACAAAAATTATAAAATCGGAAACCGAACCAATAACCCAATAAAAAAATTTGCAAAACCGTTTAAAAACCGTTAGCCCAATAACCCAATATCAATAAACCAATAGTGTTTTTTTCGGTTCGGTTTATTGGTTAAATCGGTTTTTGCACACCCCTAATGATGAGGATGAAATCAATATTATACAACTTACACTTTATGATGATCAAACTGATGCTCCTCTCCTTCTGATTGTGTCATTTTTGGATTGTAACCAACCGATACATGTCTCACAAAACTAAGCTGCAAAATCAACAAAAACAATTATCAATGTTAGGGTATCAAAGAAATACTCCAATAATTTCAGTTACAGCTAGCACATAAGAAAATAATACATTTGCATATATAAGTGCACATCAATAATGTGGTATGCAGAAAATCAACTCGAAGCTGTATGCTAATCAAGGGTTATAACAATACAGGTTCTCAGACAAAGGATTATAAATATATCTAAGAGATCCAAGTCAAACATAACTATCTCCAGGGTTATGTTGTGTAGCTATTGCATATGATCAATTTATACCAAATATGTCTATTGGAATTTTTCAGATTTATTATCTTGAAAGATTAGGAGATCAAAGATCCTTTTTCGACCATGAAAAAAGGAAACTAATCAACCAGATGGACAGTGAATAAAATTATAGCTATGAAACGTGAAGATATCATAAAACCTAAAGATACTCTAGGATTCAACAATTTGAACTTTTTTTCACTCTGACCCTATATCATCCCCTTTTCCGGAATGCAGTTTCCAATATAATTACAACAAGCATACAACTATTAAATTATATAAGATAATATGAATGTTATTTTTTTATGAAAACATCCAATGGAAGAGAATAAACCTCATCGCCATCCTTGATCCCGTAGGTTCCTATCAAATCATCATCTGAAAGTAGCTTCTGTCCGCCATAGCTCAGACAAAAATGCCCCCATACATGTAACCTGCAATAGCAAAAGTTTCAAATTAGGGTGATCTAACGCTAGCACTCGCTGCTTTTAATGACATTTAAAATTCATTAATGTCATGAATATCGAATGACGGAGAAAAATAAAATTCACAATATCCCATAAAATTTTCTTTTTATTCTACCAAATTGTTTCATTAATTCTCATAGCTAGCTAGGTGAACAAAAAAAGATATGGATTGACAATATACATATATAGTACATACCATGAAATCTTGCAATGGCTGAAGGCCTCTACCACGGCCCGTTTGAGATCTTCCACGTTACCATTTCTAGGCACTTCAATATCTACAATTAAATCTCAAAATTCATCAACTAATAAAAATCCATACACATGAATATAATATAATATAATAGAAATGTACGTATAATTAATTACCGAAAGAAGAGCCATCCAATTTGAGGATGGAAAGCTTAAGGGGTTCCTCAGGTAACTTATCATACAAGAATGGTGCTGCTACACAAATAAATGATCCATTCCTTTGTAATGAAGCATTCGGGCTAACATCTTCGTCCTCCATTATGTCTGAGGTCTGCATGACTAATATTAGTATGCAAACCTTCAATTAATCTTCTTCTTATTTCTGACTTGTACATTGATTCACTAACACCATTTTTGGTCCCTTTCCCATTCTATTTCAAAGGGGTTTGCTTTGGTTTATTGTTAAAGAATTAGATTTAGAATCTCTTTTGATTGGAGGACATTCTTTAAACACAAAGAATGAGATAGATAGAGAGACAGAGGGAAAATTTGTTTAGAATTTGATGATCAGAAAAAAAAAATTGGACGTCAACCAGATTTTTCTCTTTTTTCTTTCACTACTAGTTTTGGACACATACGTTGTTGCATCGTGGATCCCTAAGTAGAGAGCTTTATTAATTAACTGTAGCAGAGGTCAAAATTAATAAAACACACCTTTTACATTTTATATTATACATAATTTTGCCTACAGCAAAGTTAAAAAATATTGATTAGTTTATTTAGCTTGGATAAAGATAGTACTCATGCATATATTCAGTGGCTGAGGCAGGAATTCAATCAAGGGAGTTCAAAAAAAAAAGTTAAGCACGCTAATAATATCCATAAATAAACGGGTCGGATCATATATGAACGGATTGAATAACAAACGGGTTGACAAAATAAATCCTTAGTTCAAATAATTTTTTACAATTACAACTTATCTTAAGAAACAAATTTAAAGTACATATCTATAAAATGATAATAAAATAGCACAACTCATTCAAAAATTTGTACAAGTTCTTCAATTCCTTTAGAATTCTCTTCGACTCCTAAAAGTGCAAATGAAGAGCAAACACAAATTTACCATTAGAAAGACTAACAATAAACACAAATCAAAGCAAAAACACTTTTTCTTCACAAAAATTCTTTTTGGCATAAAATGGCTTCATTACATTACAAATCTACACAACTTTGAAGGGAGGTTAAGAAACCATCAAAACATAATTTTACATTTGAAAATGCAACTACATACATTATTACAATTGTATTCTACGAGGTTTCATATCTTGAAATGTCTTAATAATAACATCATTAAAAATATTATCAAATACATCTTTTTCTAAATAAGGCACCAAACAACCACTAAAAAAATCATCACTCATTTGACTCTGCAAATCATTCTTGATAAACTTCATTGCCGAAAAAGCTCTTTCAATGGAGGCAGTGGCAACTGGTAAGAGTAGAGCAAGTTTCACTAAGCGAAATACCAGAGGATAATTTGAATGTTTCTTTGTCTTAACTAATCTTTTGGAAAGATCACAAAGACCATTTAGCTCGGAGAACCTTTTCTTAAGTCAAAACTTGAAAATGAGTTAATTAGATTCAAGCAAGCAATTCCATGGAGCAAATCGGTAGTCACCTCATCAAAACGATCATTAAGTTCTTGAAGTTGCCAATCACTGATATTGCAAAACACTTCAACACGATAATGATGTAAGATTGTATAGTTAGCAAGTTTTCGTTGTGATCTTAAAGAGCTAACATATGGCTCCTCAAAGTTAGGTATCAAAACATCATGTTTGATACAAAATGTAGATACCTTGGCAATAAGAGAATCCCATTCATCATCTCTTAAGACTTGCAACCTTCTCTTTGCTACTTCAACAAGTAGCATGTCATTAGCAATATCTTGCTCTTTTTTTTTTGTAAGCATTTATTAAGATCATTTGTGATTGCTAAGACATCTCTCATCAAATGCAACATAAACGCAATCTCAAATGTTTGACAAGCTTCAAGATGTCCCATTGCCTTGGCTCTTTCATCCATACTCCTTGTATCAAGAGCAAGTGATTCAAGAACCTCAAGAATAGAGCCAAACATAATAATAAAATTATTAAAGGATTTATAATGAGATCCCCAGCGAGTATCACAAGCTCTTGAAAGATCAAGTTGTTGATTCATGCCCCTACCGTTTGTAAGTTCACCCATATCTAATGCCACTTGAATTGTTGATTTTTGAGAATCTCGTAAAATATCCATACGCTTAAAAGAAGATCCCAATACATTAAAAATATTTGAGATCAATACTACAAGTTTTCCCATTTCAATACACTTTTTAGAGACCCCAACATGAGTTAGTTGAAGTTGATGCGCAAAACAATGGATGGAATGAGCCGATTTACTTTCTCGTCTAATCAACACTTTAAGGCCATTGATCTCACCTTGCATATTACTTGCCCCATCATAATATTGTCCACGCACACTTGATGGACTCAAAGAATGTTGAGCAAGTAAATTAAAAATTGCCTCCTTTAAAGATGAAGCACTAGTATCTTGAATACGGACAATGTCAATAAATCGCTCCATTACAAATCCCTTTCTATCAATATTTCAAAATACAATAGCCATTTGCTCCTTGTGTGACACATCAAATGATTCATCAACTAGTAAAGCAAAGTAGTCACCATTTAATTCCTCAAGAATAGCTTTAACGGTCTCTATCTTACATGCACTCACAATATCTTTTTGAATCATTGGAGAAGTCATTTGATCATTTGAAGGAGCATGTTCCAAAACATAATTATGAATTTTATCATATTTTTTTGCATACCATGAGAGAATTTCAAGAAAGTTACCCCTACTAAGTGATGATTTAGATTCATCATAACCTCGAAATGCAAATCCCCGACTTATGAGAAGTCTTACTACATCAACCGACGCACTTAAGGGCATCAAATATCCATGCTTGAGTTAATTAGATTGCCTCTCAAATGCAAATTGAATAGACTGTTGTTGTCGTAGTAAATCTTGACATTTGTTTTTTGACCGATTATGTATGCGATTTGGTAGACCAATATGTTTGTCAAGACCACCCTTTTTGTTCCAACTCTTAAATCCTATAGTTGAAAATGTTTACCCTCCTCCTTGATTAGTGTTATGATCTTTAAATAGATAGCAATACAAACAATAGACAACATCTTTACTAACATTATACTCCAACCAATCATGATATATATCATCAAACCATTCATGATTAAAACGACGCATTGATCCATAAATATTTGTTTGAGGATACTCATGCACCACCAGACGAGGTTGACAAGGACCATTCAAAAGGTGTGCTATTCTAATAAAATCATGATGATTTGGATGATAGCTCAATATTGATGTTCTTTTTCCAGGATCAAACTTTAAAGAACTCAAATCAAATTCTTGAGAAGAATCTAATGATACTTTTGAATGATTGGTATTTTCTTTTTGATTAGATTGACTATGACTATGAGGGGCTAAACTTGATTTCGGTACTTGAGTAAAATACTTCTTCATATTGAGATTGAATCGTAAAATAATAATTTAGTTAGAACTTACAAAAATTAAACATGCAATAAGGACCAAAACAAAATTATAGGCATAAGGCAGTGAACCAAAGTTTGAATCTCTAACAAAATAAAAGTTGAATGTTCAGGAACAAATGTTGAATGTCCATACACCATAGTCCATGCCAACGAATAAATATATAAAATCAACCAATAAGCCAAAACAAAAAAGAGTATAACTTTCATGTTCATGTAATCAGTGAATACGGAATAGAATTGAAATTTTCATATGAAAAAAAATTGTCAAGAGAAGTGAATATCCGAGTTAAATCAGCTAAATATACGAGCACATCAACAAATACCAAAATCAAAGCATATAGAATTTTGAAAAAAATTTAAAAAATACAAGAACTTATAGAGGTTGCCATCAATGGTTGAATCATGAATGGAGGAGAGAATGAAATGATCCGCCGAGGTCGGAGGACCACCAGTGGCACTGCAGCGAGCAGCGACAGCAAGCAGGAATAGGGGGCGGCAACAACAAGCAGCAAAACCAGACTAAGTATTCCGTTGAAAGAGAAGACTAGGAGGAGGAAAAATTAAAATATTGAAATCCCTAGAAAAGAGGGGTTTTTTTATTTGTTGACTTTTCAATTAGTGATTTAAAATTTTAAAAAATTTAATCCTTTGAAACGTCGTCATTCGGTTTATTTACTTTAATGAAAACCCTTAAAACTTATAGCCAACAAAAACGCTTAAAAATTAGGAAACAAAATATGTTGCTTGCTGGATTCGAACCCGTGACCAAGCTCACAAACGCAATTTCCTGAACCCAGTTTACCATTGAGCTACTCCTTTCACATATACTCAGGGGGTTCAATTTTAATTATATACACGTAAACAAAAAATCGATCTTATATATACAGAGTAATTTTTTTATCGAGGGGGTTCATCGGTACACTGTACATCCGCCCCTGCATATATTCACCATCAGAGGTTTAAGATGTTAATGATTAAAAAAGAAAATACAAATGTCTCTTAGTAAACAAAATCCCAATAAAATTAGTCACTATAATGAAACAGTAACTCAGTATTATCAAATGAAAATTATGAAGGTACATATATAGAAAATAATTTATAGGTTCGGATTTGATATTTATGACAGAAAGAACCTGTTATACGTTCGCAATTGATTCACTTATCTAAATCTTCAGTCATTTCTCATGCATGAAAAGAATACAAATAGCTTTAAAAGTTGAAACCATTTGAACTCCCCGTTTCCGAAGTTGCTAAGCACAAAGTTTATGTCATCTGGGAAAAATGTTAACAGTTTTGCCCTCATTTTCTTATTTTATTTGATTTTTTTTCTCGCAAAGAAATCAAAACATTATCATATTTGGTTATTCTTTTCTTAGAGGAAAAATTTAAAACTCTATAAATTGAAGATTCATCTTCTTATACTGTTAAACCAAGGAAGCAAGCTGATGTAACCACACTTGAGTTAGGCTTAACTAAGTTTGTTAGAAAGCAGTTAAAAGTTAGTTATGCAGTTAAACTAACTGCTAAGAGAATCTTCTAGATGAGCTACTGTAAAGTGTGTGTATAAATAGTCCATATGATGTAACTTGTATGCTAAGATGAATTCAATGAGAATTTAGATTTCTTCAAATTCTTCTTCCCTTTACACTTGTCTTCTTCCTCTGTTTGAGAACTTAGGAATTCTTCATCCATGAAAGTTAACATGGTATCAGAGCCTCGATCAGAGAGTGCAACAGTCTAGATTAGTCTCATATTCAAATTGATAAGAAGATCGAGATCATGGAAATGGAAGGTACAATTCCTACAACAAATACATCAATTTCGGGCAGATCTGTGATTGATCACACACATTCTCTATACCTACAACCTAATGATACTCCGGGTAGCTCACTTATCTCAATTGAACTTACTATATATGAGAAATATGCACTTTGGAGTAGATCGATAAGATTAGGATTGTTAGGAAAACACAAATTAGGCTTTGTGGATGGAAGACACACTAGAGATAAGTTTGAAACATCACTGCATGATCAGTGGGAGAAGGTGAATGCAGTGGTTTTGTCATGGATTATGAATGCTGTAAAATCTGAGCTATTAAGCAGCATCATCTATGCATCAAATGCTCATAAGGTTTGGCTAGATTTGCATGAGAGATTTGATACTGTGAATGGTTCGAGAGTGTTCTATCTCCATAGAGAGATTGCTACACTCACACAAGGCAATCAATCTGTTTCTGACTATTTCTCTCAGATGAGAAACCTATGGGATGAGTTTGATGCACTCATGCCATGTCCTGGGTGCAATTGTCCTGAGTCTCGCAATTATGCTCAACATTATGGATATCAAAGGCTACTACAGTTTCTCATAGGCCTTAATGAGACATATGCCCAATGTAGAAGTCAAATCCTGATGTTAACACCTCTTCCAACACTGAACAAGGCCTACTCATTGGTGATAAATCACGAAAGTCAAAGATTTATTGCCATGACCTCTTCAGTAAGTAAGGTCTTTGAGTTGTTGGAAGGTGTTGCCTTCTTCAGTCACAAGGGAAGTCAGTCTAGCTATAATGGAAGAGGTATCAACTCTAGTATGACATTCTCAGGAGGGGTTCTAATTCGGGAGGTAATACAATGGTAGAGTGTCCTCAGTAGGTGTAGTCAGACCTCAAAAGAAGGGATCAATAATATGTGAGTTTTGCAACTACAATAGGCACACTAAGGAGCATTGTTTCAAGCTTATTGGATATCCTTTTGATTGGCCTAAGAACAGGAAAAAATGATCATCTCAGTTTGCAAATCAACTAGGAAACTATGTCTCCTCTAATCCGAGTTAGAGAACTCAAGCTCTTATGATAGAACAAATAAGGGCAAGTAAGGAACTGCAGCACAAACACCTCCTCTTCCCTCCTTCACTCCAGAGCAGTACCAGCAGATACTTCATTTGTTGAACAAAGGGAATGATGAGTCACCACCTACTCTTCAAACTGCAAATGCAGGTACTCAAAGTTTTACTTCAACCAATAATGTAAATATTAGTTGGATAGTAGACACATGAGCTTCTAATCATATGACATCTAATCCTGAGGTGTTACATACATGTCATAAAATTGCACAACATGAAGACAATAAGGTTTATCTTCCTACTGGACAGGCAGTACCAATAGCTTATACAGGGAGTTCAAAAATATTCAACGATAGTCTTATCTCCAATGTCCTACTACTACCAGATTTTAAATTTAACCTGTTATCAGTCTCAAGGTTAACCAGGGAATTACACTATTTTGTAGCATTTTTTCCCGACTTTTTGCATATTTCAGGATCTCTCCAATGACATGGTGAAGGGGATTGGTAGAGAAGAATAGGGTTTGTACATCTTAAAGGGCAAGTCTGTGAAGCCAGCTATATGTGGTCTCACAACTAGATGTGTCAATACTCCTAATAACTCTCCTTAGTCCAACACTCTTTGGCATAGAAGGCTGGGTCATGCTCCTTTGGATGTCATCAGAAAGCATGAACATCTTAAACATTTACATCATTCACATCATATGTGTATTGTATGCCCTTTGGCAAAACATACTAAGCATCATTTTCCTATTAGTAGTACCTATTCTAAGTCTATTTTTGAGTTGTTGCATTGTGATATTTGCGGTCCCTGTAGAATTCCTACTCATGATTGATATACCGTGAGTTTACGATATTTCTAATACATTTCACTTACAAGTTGTGTGTGTCTAGGGTCTTTTTATATTGGTTTTTATGTGTTTTATCATGTTTTGTAGGAAAGGTGTTCAGGCGCGGAAGTTTAGAGACAGCTGAAGGAAATGCAGATAAAGGCATCCACGGAGGTGATCTATGGACCGTAGGTCCATTCACGGTCCGTAGGTTATGACCGTAGATCAGCAGACATGGTATTGAAGACAAATTAGGGAAGTCTGACCAAGTGTGGAACCACGGTGCTCATTGACGGTCCGTAGATTGATCTACGGACCGTACTGTTGATTCGTAGAGTGAGACTGCGAGGGTTCCAGTACCTGATTTTTGAAGATTCTATGTATGGAGCTACGGAGGAGATTGACGGACCGTAGGTCGATCTACGGTCCGTACTGCTGGTCCGTCGTTTGCTTCAGAGAAGCTGATTTTTGGATGCTTAAATATTTTCTAAGTCCCAAGTGACGGAAGGGACTTACGGACCGTAGATCCATCGACGGTCCGTAAGTCGGTCTCGTGGATCGAAGACGCGTACCTGAACAAAACTTTCCTTAATTTATTTCCTTTTTTTATTTAGGATTTGTTTTCTATAAATATGACATGTAAACCTCGTTTTTGGGGTTAGACATTATTATTCTATTTTTACTTTGTAACTTTGGAGATTAATTTGCAACCCTAGCAATTATTGATTTCCTAAGTTCGTTTTGAAAATTTTGGCTTTGCAATTCAAGTTAATTTTCTGGGTTTATTATTCTCTTTACGTAAGTTCATGATTTCTTCATCTACAATTATGAATTGTGTTCTTGCCAATATGAGTAACTAAATGCACAACTAGGGTTGTGGGAACCATGATCAATTAACAAAGTATGAATAGTAAATAAACAAGTCTTGACTAGTATTTTGCATGCATTGATAATTCTTTCGTTTAGAAGTCTTTTTAACGGTGGCCAACATTAGAACTT